>NW_008663091.1:31472-42858 GCF_000695815.1 Acanthisitta chloris | reverse complement strand
ATGCTTGTGTGTGCAGCTTTTGCTTTCTCTATTAAACTGTCTTTATCTCAACCCATGAGTTTTTGTAGCTTTTACCCTTCTAATTCACTCCCCTGTCCCGTTGGTGGGGGAGTGAGTGAGAGGCTGCTGGTTCTTGGCTGCTGCTGGAGTTAAACCATGACAAATGGGACCTCTAAGAATGAGGCAAGCCATGAGACCTCAGGCAGGTAATGCAATACATCAACTTCTGTGAAAGGGATGATGTGTCAAAATCATCTCCACTGGTGGGATGCTGCAGTCTGTGCTATGCTCATATCACCAAGTTGTGAGGACCAGTGGAAATGCATCTGTCGGGTAAACCAGGAAATGCTCAGGGTCCAATATCTCCACTCTACACATTTCTATGGCTTAATTTCCATTCTCTCAAACAAGTTCCGGTGTGGTCTTTGGAACTGGTTGCCAAATACTTGCATAGGACTGAGATGCTGTAAATATGTTCCTGGACCCCATCCGTTCATTTAGTTTCATCCAAAAGTGATCCCATTCATGCATACCTTGATGTGTATGGATCTTTCCTTGAAGCAAAACAAAGCACAGGACAGGGAGGTGGTTGGGAATTTCTCTTTGAAAGAACCCTCTCCATCTGAGCTGGCACACTGGTGTGTGATGCAGCTGATGGTTCAAGAAGACCTTCTCAGACCTGAGTTGTTAAGTGTTTGCCTGATGTAAAGAGAAGATGCAGGAGCTCTTTAGTCTATTGATTAAATCTCTGTTGACTATTTGAGTGAGCCGAGATTCATGGGCTCTTCAACTTCAGTGAAGGTGCTTGTATGAATCAAATATTAATGTGCGAACACAGTAGTTCCTCATTTCACCCTATCCAGTTACTCTGTCTGGTTGTTTATGCAGAAATTGGTTTTAAGGGACACAAGATGGCTATAGAAGACTTTAGGCTGCTTTTGGGATCTGAGCTGGCTTTAGCTTTAGCAGTTACAGGCCTGCTCCTTGAAATTCTTTCTACTAAGCTTGGGAGCTTAATTCGCTAAGACACTGGTTGCTCTGGCCCTTCTCCAGCAAAGCACTTAGGATGCTGCATGGCTTTTAACCTTGGGAACGGTTCTCCTGTGCTCAGCAGACTCCTTGGGCTGGCACTGGACACACACTCCATGGCTGTGGTGACTAATCAGTGAGTGCTTGCAAGATCAGCCCCAATTTCTCTGAGGGCAAAGTTACTTGAGAGCTTAGAAAGCACCGGAAAAAGGTTTTTGCTGTGACATTTTTCAAGTATTGTAAAAATCCTCTTAACTGCTCACTGGTGTGCTATATTTGTGTTATCTTGGAGCGGATACATATCTCACTTACTGGAACTTTAACAGCTAATAAAAATAGAACTTCTGAACTTTCAAGGACCCTTTCAATGGTGTAGGCATATGACATGTCTGCACTGCAGCAGAGGTGAAAGGGTTTGCGGAGGTCGGTGTGCCACATAGCTTGGTACAAGCAACACCCAAGGTGAGTAATTGCATCCTCTGAATAAAACTAAATAAGCAATTACTGAACAGGCAGACAGCAAAAGCCCATCCAGATTCACTTTACACTTGTCTTCAGATAGCACCAATGCTAAACAACAGCTTTTCTCCCTGGTAATTCAGTAGCAAAACTCCATCTGACATCACCAGAGTCAAGATTTCATCCAGTGGCTGAACCTCCCAGATGCTTCTTGCAGGGATCCCTGGAGGACTTCTTCAGGATCATTTACAGCAGTGCTGCTTGTGAGAGTCTCGGAAGTCGTTCTGAACCAAGACAAATAAAATAAAACACACAGTTTCAGAAAGGCAGAGGCATGCAGAGATTCTCTCCCCCTGTTCACAGAGAGGTACATCAAGCTTCAAAGAGCCTTGTGCTCCCCTGGGATATCACACTGGGATGGGGAATAACTGCAAACAAATCAGAGTTAAGGTCAGAAGAGGAATTTAACTGCAATGGATGGAGTAATTGGATATTTTTGCACTGAAGACCCATTTGCTAGAGTTTTGGGGGCTGTTGCTTCTTCTAAACTGCAAACAGAGTGTACAGTAATGACAGGTCTGTGTTGGGCTGGTTTGCAGTCTCAGCAGTGTCCCTTGGAGGACAAGAGCAGAACTGAATCCTATCTCACCACATTTATCACTGGGTGGCAAGGACACATTGCCAGAATGAATTTTATCTATCTCCTGATACGCTCCCAGCTCGATTAAATATGTTTGCAATTATCACTCCAGGAGAAAGGGAAAAAGAACCCACTCCACCAAAAACCTGACTGTGTAAAAGAAAAACTATTTGATTTATGTTGCTGACATGTGCAGCCCAAACGATTTCAAAAGATTTCAGCTGCCTCAGGCCAAATGAAATGGTGCTGCAGGGCCTGACTGTACAAATGCTGCTCCACACTCACACAGGCAATTTCTTCTGTGTCAGGAGTATATATATGCACACAAAGGCTCCCTCCTCAGAGGAACGTACACTGGAAAGGTGAAGCTCTTATTTTGCTATAGCTGTGTCGGCCCTGCTTTCAGAGGGGAGGAAAAAAAAGAGTCCTCTTAGGCTTTGGAAATCTGAAACTGAGTGTGGAAAGCAAATTCTTCCCTGCAAAGGGCATTTTGATGTTTCTGAGGTTGTTATTGAAGTTGAAAGCAGATAAGGACCCTATCTGGGGCTGCAAGCCACTGTAGCACAACACTTATCCTTGCAAGGATGTTAATAGCTTCAAAGCTCCCTCCAAAGGCAAACCAAGCTTTCCAGACTCAACTAGGCAGGAGTAAGCTATAAGAGACTCTGCTTCCTTTCTTAGCTGCTATTACATAATAATAGCTGAAATAAAATAAGATACAGGATTAGGGAGGCAAAAAGTAAAACAATGAAATAGTAAGTTTAGCTGAACAAATAACTGAGGAAGACCATTTTGCCAAAAGGTGAAATTCATATTATAGAGGGTTATGTGACTTGTTTTATTTAATTTATTTTACTGATTCTGATTTTGATTTATTTCATTTATTTTATTAATTCTGCTTCTCTGTGTGACCAGACTTTCCTTTGTACTACATCTGAGTGCACAGAGAAGGAAGAAGAATCTGACACATTGATTAAAACACCCTCTTATCTCTTGTCCTCTGAGAAACTCTGCCTAGATACCGATATTCCTTGCAGATTATTTATGTGAGTGAAAGTAGCAGGGAAATTATCAAGAATTCCTTACCAAAAAAAACCCTAGAGTTTCTCACAAAATAATAATTTTTTTCAAAAAAATAGGATGGCTGAAAAAAATGAAAAGATTCTGAGCTGGTTTTCAATTATGCAATACATTGCTATGTAAAGATGATTTGCCTAAGCAATAGAGTGTTGCATAGAGACATCATTTATAGCTCTCTTTAATACCTGAATCAAACTAGCCTTATGATCTGCCTGGATATTCTTCTTGGATGATGGCACTTTGCTTCTTAACTCTGCTAACTGAAATACTGCCACACAAATTCAATGCATAAACTAATACAGAGAGAAAAAATCAGTCAGTGACAGGACAGACTGAGAAAGTTGGGGCTGTACTGCCTGCAGAAGAGAAGACTGCGTGGAGAAGTCAGCAACTTCTCAATATCTGAAGGGCCTACAAGGAGCCAGAGAGGGACTCTGTGTTAGGAACTGCAGTGACAGGACAAGGGGTAATGGGTTCAAACTGAAGGAGGGAAAGTCTAGGTTGCCTGTGAGAAAAAGGCTTTTTACTGTAAGGACAATGAGACACTGGCACAGGTTGCCCAGGGATGTGGTGGGTGAGGCCTTGAGCAACGTGATCTAGTGAGGAGGTGTCTCTGCCCAGGGCAGGGGGTTGGGTCTAGATGATCTGTAAGGTCCATTTCAACCCTTAAATTCTATGATTCTGTGAAATGCCATTTATACTTCTTCTTCCTTATGATGCAAATTATTAATGTGCATTTCAGCCACCTGAAAAAATATTGTACTTGCCAATCATGGAACTTTTTTTTTTTTTTTAAGTCATAGCAGAATAAAATGGGAATTTCTCAGAAATCTGTGCAGCTAATAATGTCTACAATTTTTAATTCTCTTTTTCCACTGAGCAATGTAAAGCAATGTCCCTGGCAGTTATTAACTGAGGAAGTGATCTCATTCCTACACCACTAAGAGTATTTAAATTTAAATTTAAGTTTGAAAGATCCACTTTAGTCTCCCTACTTAGAAGAGGGCAGTGAGCCAACTTGGCTGCAGACCAAGAAATCAGCATTTCTTAGCACAGACAGGTCTAGAAAGGACCATTTCAGATGTCAACGGTGAGTTTTCAGAAACCAAGTAGTGAAATAAAGGGACACTGAGATGATAACATACATCTAATATGATGTGCATATCACAATTGCTCAGTGACATTGTGCTCCTAGGAGTGGAAGAGTACAAGCTCAGACAAAATCTAAACAGATTGGAAAAATAAACAGGGGGAAGGTGGTTTGGCAGTGCAAAACCCTGGACGATGAAAGATCAACTTGGTCACACAGCCCAGTATTTTTGACAAAGTACTATTTAATGTGTACTGAATATGTCAATGAAAAACAAAGCTGTGATATCTAGGTTTGATGGATATGACTAGGAATAACTTCGCTTTTACCTCCTAAATTCAAGTTTAATTTTGCCTTATAATTTCTCTTTTGTTCTCCTTAGTAAGTATACGTATGTACTATGTATTACATTATTTTACAGTCAGATGGTATGTAAACTATTTTGGAGGTATTTTGTGGACTACAACCTCCAGCTGTCAGGAAATAGGAGCAATAAAATCACCTCCCTATTGAAAAAAATTTAAATCCCCATTTTAATGCATTTATTCATCTGCGTGATTCACTTGGGTGTAAGCTGAAAACTCTCACTTCTTTCCTGAACACACTCACCTCCCAGGACAACCAGTGCTTGCTGAAATATTGCCTTATCTGTGCATGCACAGCTGAGAATCCTGCCCAGCTGTAGCATCAGGTTCAGATGAAGGTTTCAGGCTTTGAATTGCGGAAGCTGGTCTCCCTCAAACAAAGTGAGTAGCTACTACTAGAGGAAGAGACTGCTAAGAAGATAATAAGCCCATTCTTTTATCTTTTTTTCCCCCCTTTTTTTCTTTAAGCAGCAAGAAGCCAAGAGCCTCATTGGCTCATGTCACACACACAGCTGTAAAAAAAGGCTGTAGCATTGCTACTTTACAACAGGATTAGGTGAATAACATCATACTTTGAAATAATCAAGGACTATTCATAGGCATTTTTTTTTTCAGACTGCCACACTTGAAGTTAAAGTTTCAAAGTTAATAGCTAATTCAAACCCTAAGTCATGCACCGAATTAAAACCAACAACAACAAAAGCACTACACCCTGCAAAAAAAAGCAAGATACTTCAACCAAGAGTCCAAAACACTCAACCAAGAGACTTTTAAAAGTCAAAGGGACCTTAAAATATACAACAAACTAGACTGCGCTACTTAGCAGCTCTATTCTACCCATGGCTATGTGGTCCCCTGGGATCACCAAAAAATTGGGGGCCCCAAAGGTCGGACCTGGGCTCTGCTCCTGGTGCTTCTTCACAAACACAGCCAGGAACAGCACAACAGGAATAATCACCATCAAGCATGACCATACTGTGGTATTTACATGAAGTCACCAAGGTCCCTCCCAATCCAAACTACTACATGATTCTGTGTTCCCACTTTGCCTGAGGGTCAGGTTTGGATTATGTGCTTGGTCTAGACCTGATGCACCAGGGTAGACAGTAACATAGTTGATCTGAAGGTAATTTTTTCACTTAGACTTTTGCTGCTTGAACTAATATTTAATGAGGTTGTTGCTCTATGTGTATCTTCAGCGTTGGAAGGGGATTTATTTCTGCAAGGGTGTGGAGAGGGACAAGTGATAAATTTGCTATGAAGAATTTTCAGAGAAGACAAAAGAGCTGTTTTGTAGCTGTGATAAGGAAGGCTACTTTAAAAAAGCAGAGACCATACGAAGTCCATTAAGAACTGGTGAACTGCACAAAACAATGGCAACATCCTTTCCTGTGACTCCTTGGACTCCTAAGAGCTTGCACAGTGCTTCAAAGGGACTTCAACAATAACATAATTGGGGCTCATGGTCAGGTACTTAAACCCATGTAGGGCAGTGGGTAGAGTGAAATGTGTTATCTCTTTGTTAAACCTCGCCTGCACCTTATCTTATTTTCTCTCTCACAGTGTTTACTCAGCGTTCATCCTCAGGGAGGCTGGTTTGTAGCATTTGAATGAATGAAGATGTCTTTGAAATCGCTGTACTGAGCAAAATAGTTGAAGCTTTTTCTTAGGTAAGGTCACATGAAGAGAGTCATTTGCCATTAACACATCTTACTGATGTAGCTTTTATGCCTGGAGAGAATTTAGGGCCCTTTTTGGAAGAAGGTCCCATTAAGGCTAATGATTCTGCAAACACGCATTGGGAGGAAGATGTCCATAATGGTAATTGCTGTACATTTAATCCAGAAAGTTCTCAACATGCTTTAAAAACTTCACCAACACACTTACACATGTTGTAAATGTAGAATCACTTTGTCAACAGCTGCTGTGCAGCCACCTCAAGGTGAAACCCAGCAGCTGTGCAACAACACAAAACCGCACCGCAGAAAAGTGGCATCAACCAGAAAAACTCTAATTGCTTTATCTCGCTGGAACCATCAGGAGAATTCTAGGTAAGTAACATGTAAATTGCTTGAATTAAAAGTTGTCTCGAGCACTGGAGGTAACACTCCTGCTGTTGCAGGGAAAGTGACATTTTTAATGATAGCAATTTGGCTGAACTTCAGTTTTATGTCTCTGTGGAAAGACATCACTTCCAACTGCAGTGTGATGGCTAATAGAAGCCAGGCCTTGGTCTCCACTGAATCAGATCCGAGTGCCACCTACAGCACACACATCTCTCTGTTCTGTAGAGCTTTGTGTTCCCCTTATCTGTCTCCCAAGTTCTGAACCTGCCTTGGTAGACAGCGAGAGCAGGTGAGACTGCACAACAGCACACAAACACAAATTTCACAGATTAAAGCAGACAGATTTTTAAAGGGAAGGAAAATCCAAGTGAATTATGTCAATGTGATGTAACAGAATGGTAACCTGATGATTTCACCATCACTAGGGGATGTCCTAACTTGTACTGGTATGAAATAAGAAATAGGAAAATCATTGCACTCTACTGTCAGGGTTTTCACTGTCTTTGTTGTACGAGAGGGGAAATGTCACTCCTGGAGAGAGCTACATCCCTCTTTGGTTCGAAGTTACCATGTGAAGCAAATGTTGGGAGCCTTCCACAGCTGGAGAAGACACTGTGATTGAAACAGGCCAAAAATACTTGCTTCCTGAATCATGGAAATGTAATAACTCTTTACTCAGCCTTAGAGACTCTGGAAAATGTTGGCGCTCTTCCCATCAGTATGATCTCCTTGAAGAAAACGAGGGAAGAGTGGGGTTTTGTGCCATCTGTTGTCTTTCCTGCGTGCCTTGAGCCTGATCCTGCACTGTGCTTTGTCCCCAGTCCATGCCTATTACCTAGACCTCACATTACCTTCACTCACTGCCTTGGACTCATCCCCCTTCCTGCTGCAGGACAACAGTTCCTCCTTTGGTAGTGGGGCCACCAGCAAATGGCAGCCGGAGTTTTGGTCATACATCCCCAGGTGGTTTTTCTGGGCAGCTGTAAAAGCGGATATCCTGGATATCCTGGCTGGGAAGGTAGTGCCAGTGGAGAACGAGAGGGATCCTGAAGAAGATGCTGTGAGCATTCAATTTTGCAGCCTAGTTTCCACTGCAGATCCCTTCACCCACCCTGACAGAAACTACCTCCTGTGCAGAATCCAAAATAAAAGACCATTTTGCAAAAAAAAAGATCCTTCCCACTGTCAGATAGTTTTCCCTTCATCTGTCCTTCCCTCTCTGAGGAGGGAGAAGATGCCTGAAGCGAGGATGTGTACCCATGTGAATGGGCTCGGGGTGGGCTGAAAGGACAACCCACTGCAGGGTTGGGCTGGGGTTGACCAGGGCAGTCTAGAGAGAGTTTGTGTCACTGCTTTGGCCCCAAGAGTCATGTCAGCAAAAACAAAGTGGAAAAGATCTGGCAAGCATGTGTTGTGAAGCACTTCTCTTCTGACAGATCCAGATGGGGACCACATGGAGTCCAAAGTAAAAGTGCAGCAAATGAACCTAATCCTCTAATTCCCTGCCTGTAGTGAAATGGGCTCTCACTGCTGCTCTCCTCATGAAAAAACGAGTAAGCAGTCATCTGTCTAGGTCTCTCTCATTGCTTATAATTGGCATAACTGAATTTTACCATGACTGGTTGAAAGTAGCAGAGAGAAACAAATTATAGACTAGTTTCTGAGCCTGTTTTGCTACAGAAATAAGAAACATATTTTCATTTGGGAGGGTAAGAAACACACAGCTTTATTTTTCATTCCTTGTTTTTGTACAAGTTTTGTTTTAGAAGAAGCAATTTCCCTGACATTTCTGATTACCCACCATAGCCCTTTGATCTCTCTCTAACCTTGCTATTAATTGCTTCTCCAAATAGAGCAGTAGCAGCAGCTTTTCATAAGACTTTTTTTCTTCTTAGGACTTGATACATCTGCCATCAAAGTGGGTGCCTTTCAATCTACCTCAGACAAAGGCCCTTGCATCAGGCTCTTTGTGAAAATGCATAATCCACCATTAAAAGCAGGGCAGGTCACTCCTCTATCCTTCTGCTGGTTTTAGTGAATCAGCACAAACACAGAATTCCTAAATACTGACAGAAAACAATAGTGTTCCCAATTTCAAATAAAGTGCTGCCTGTTTCTCATGCTAAACATCATGTACAGTGTTGCTTTACCTACCAGAGTGGCTGACAAACTCTTTGGGTTTCTTTTTATTGACATGTCTTGGAAAATAATGAAAGGCTGGACATCCACATGCTGTTGTTCACTGCTGTCTAAACTACACCATGAAATGTATATGACAGTTCTTTGGAGATGAGACCTTGCTGTTTGCTGACCATACAGCTCAAAATCATGTTCTCAATGTTCTGAACCTTCGTAAGTACAGAATTAATTCCTATGCTGTATTTTTAAAGTGTCTGATGAAATTAAGCTTACTCCACTCCAATTGTAGCTGCCATTATAACGACATATTTGATGTAAGAAGGGTTCAGACTAGACTTCCATCAATGTTGCTTCATGAGGATTTCAATCTGTGTAGTTTAGTCTTTAGTACAAATTACACTGTCATGGGAAAATTTTTATTCCAGGAGATGTGGAGATAATGATCTCTTACTCATTTATTGAACTCTAAAAATTCCACTTCATCACACAGCTGTGAAGGGCCTGTCTCCATATCCTCAGTTGTCTCCCCCTCCAGGCTCTGAGGCTGACACTACCCTCAATCCAGCTTGATTTAGTTGAGGTCCCACAGCTTCTCATCATAAAATCATAGAATCACAGAATAGTTAAGGTTGGAAAAGACCTCTGAGATCACCATCAGCCCAGCACCACCACCACATTCACCACAAAAACATGTCCTCAAGTGCCACGTCTACACATGTAGTGAACACTTCCAGGGATGGTGACCCTACTGCTTCCTTGGGCAGCCAGTTCCAATGCCTTACCCAGCTTTCCATGAAGGCATTTTTCCTTAGATCCAACATAATCCTCCCCTGGCACAACTTGAGGTCTGTTCCTCATGTCCTGTCAATGTTACCTGGGAGCAGAGACCAATCGCCAGCTGGCTCTGACCTCAATTCAGGGAGCTGGAGAGAGCAGTAAGGTCCCCCTGAGTCTTCTCTAGGGTGAGCCCCTCCCAGGCTGCTCCTCATCAGTCTCATGCTCCAGATCCTTCTCCAGCTCCATTCCCTTCTCTGGACCTGCTCCAGACCCTCAATATCTTTCTTGTCATAAGGGTCCCAGAACTGACCCCATAGTTCAAGATGCAAAGGGCAGAGACTCCAGTCCTAGTTGGTGTGGGGTTTTCCCCAACTTCAGTCTGGTTTATCGAGGTCTTTCCCAAGCTGGATATCCAAACCAGTGCAGGGCTTTTCATTTGTCCTTGCTGATTTTGATATGTCTTCTCTTGGCCCATTCCCCAGGTCTAGAAACTTCTGTGTCAGTCCTACCCTTGAGGGTGTCCATTGTTTACCCTGGTTTGGTTTCACCTGCAGACTTTATGTAAAGAACACCATCATCTCCTCCAGATCATTGACAATGATTCTTCCTCTGAAGCTTAGACATCATCATTCAGATCAACAGTCACAGTTCTGGGAAGACAGTCCCTGCTGCAAGGCATACTTTCAGAGATTTTATTTTCCATCCAAAGAGAGAATTATGACCTTGTTTTTGGAGGCAAACAACAATTTCTCCTCAGTTGAACTCAACCAAGGCAATTCCTCTACTGCTACTTTGCTTCAAATATAATCTTTATCACCTTCATTGTCTTCCTACCAGTCTCATCAATTGAATCTCAATATATTCAGCAAGGGAAGATACTTTTAACACACTATCATAGAATGATTTGGGTTGTCAGGGACCTTAAAGATTGTCTAGTTCCAAAGCCCATGTCATGGGCAGGGACACTTTCTACTAGACTAGGTTGTTCAAAGCCCCATCCAGCCTGACCTTGAACACTTCAAGAGATGTTGAGGGAGCCCACAAGTTCTCTGGGCTTCCCTTGTCCTTTGCCATTACATGTTGCTCCCATGAATCTTTTGCATCATCCTTGCTTCGCTCCTGTTTCTTCTTACTGAGATCTTTGGTTTCTGTCTTTTCTTTAACTTCCTTCCCTTAACTTTTGCTGTTATCCTTCTTTTTTACACATCTCATCTTATCTGTCTCATCTTTTCCTGCCATTTTCTACCTCCCCATAGCTTTCCTCTTTTCCATAATTCCTATCCCTCTTAATACCGCTTTTTGCTTTCCTTAAGAGCACTTCCTTTTGCTACTGCTTCATACCTGTAGTCTTGGAAGATACTTTGATTTCATCAAGTCAGAGCATTGCCAAATGTTATGAACTCTTCTTATCATTGGCAAACAGCCAAACCACGACTTCATGGCAGTACAGGCTCACAAAGGTACTGTCAGGAGAAGGTATTCCCCTGGGTTACTCATTTATCTGTATTTCAAAGCACTTTGATTTCAAGTTCAAAACCAGCTAATAGACAAGAAGTTGAGCCTCTATGAATTCTCTCTTACAGGTTTTCAGAGTCATTACTAGAGGGCCACTTGCTCTCCTAAATTGTTCAGTTAGTTTGAAAAGGCATTTCCTTGAACGACCTCTATGAAATCACAGGGGAAGTGATTCTTCCCCTGTACTAGGCACTGGAGAGGCCACACCTTGAATACTGTTCTGAGT
>NW_008663091.1:13487-30983 GCF_000695815.1 Acanthisitta chloris | reverse complement strand
CTGTTCTTGGTCTCTCAATTCAGGAGGGACATTGAGGTGCTGGAGCAGGTCCAGAGAAGAGCAATGAGGCTGGTGAAGGGACTCGAGCACAAGCCCCATGAGGAGAGGCTGAGGGAGCTGGGGTTGTTTAGCCTGGAGAAGAGAAGGCTCAGGGGAGACCTGATCACCCTCTATAACTCCCTGACAGGATGTTGGGGTCAGGTGCTGGTCTGTCTCTTCTCCCAAGCAACCAGCAGGAGGACAAGAGGGCACAGACTCGAGTTCTGCCAGGGGAGGTTTAGATTGGATATAAGGAAGAGAATTTTTATGGAGAAAGTAATGAGGACCCACCATCCCTGGAGATTTTCAAGATGAGATTGTATGTGGCACTTGGTGCCATGGTCTAGTAACCACAGTAGGGTTGGACTCAATGATTTTTGAGGTCTTTTCCAAACCGGTTGATTCTATGATTCTGTGAAATATATGAATAACCTCTATGAAAGAGAGAGATATTATGAAAAATATCAGAGATACCACCACTTTAGACTTCAGTTCCATATGGTTGAGTCCATAATACATTTTCTTTTTAACATATTAATTGCATTTGTGGGCATTTACAAGACTTCGGAACTGAGATAATAATAACATGTTTTCACTACAACCCTTATAAAGCAAATGGAACAAAACCACAAACTTTTTTTGCTATTTTAATTAAAAGAGGAGTAAAAAACATAATTTACTAAAATCCTGAAAAATCATGAATAAGAAGGGTATTGTTTGTATTGTAGAACACTAAGCTTAACAGAGCTTACATGGCAAATTGGAGTCATTCTTTTAAGAACTTTACTTGCAAAAGTTATACTTCAAAGAGAAATATTATTCAAATGACAAGTATACAACAAACTTGTGGAATTAGTCTTGCAAAGACTGACCAAAAAACCAATTCTGCTGCTGGAAGAAAACAGTGAAATTGTAAGCTATAACAGACAGGGAATAAAGTATTCAATGAGAATTTTTAAACACCTCTTCAGTTTATATAAAAATTATGAGATTTTTATTTTTCACCTTGGCATCATGTTAGAGGTCAAGATTGTTTCTGGCAGTACTTGCACATGCAGAAAAATCACTGTCTTCCAAGACAGTCTTTGGGCTTCACATGTGCATGATCTGGAATCTGAACTGTTCCTGCTGTGCTTGGGGTTTAGAAGAACAAGAAAATAAAAGCATAGACAAACCCAAGTAACAAAAGAGTTATTTGACATACAAATATATTGTTAGTCTTAGGTGAGATTTGTAATGATGAGATGTTTTTGTGCTTTTGTGTGTGTGTGTGTGTTGATGAGGATATATTGCTTTGTGTATATGTGAGCTTTTAAGTTTACATTATATGTGCTGAATACCTAGTATATAATATTCATTTTGGCTTAAAATTTGCTTCCTGGAGCAAATACAAATAAGCTCAGCTTCTTTTTGGTTGTTTTTTTCTATCTGTTTGTTTGTTGGGATTTTTTGTTATTATTCTTTGTTTTGAGTTCCCTTCTGTAAAGCTAGCTGCTAAATCTCACCATTTTTGTGGTTATTCTGGACTCTTGATGAATTCTCCAATACCTTCTGGATTTGGCACAAAAGAATATTCTCTATCCCTAGAAAAGAAAGGTGTTCACAACATCAAATGCTTCCTCCATGTTCTTTGGGTTTGTTTAGCAGCTTTTCTAGTTCATTGGAGTACATAATTCCTCCAGAAACTGTCTTCCCCATAGCTTTTCTAGTGGTGTCCTCCTCTCCAAGAACTATCAAAGGCTGTTAACCAAACCTTTCCTCTAGCACTGGAGCACAAACAAAATTTGGATGCAAGCAATGTTCACCTCTTCTGTCACAAGATCCAACCAACTGTGACAAATTCTTTTGAAAACTGAATATTTACTTTTTATGACTTAGATAAGTCAAAATCTTTCAGTCAACCCATTATCTTTTGGCTTTGGCAGTGCAGAATGATTTAATGTTCTTTTGTTTTTATCCTAGTAGTTCTAAGCAAGGGTGTTGTAGTGCCTAAAATTCAATTTCTTTCCCCTTCGATCCTCCTCTAAAACATTATTTTTAAGAGCCTTTTTTTCTGTCCTGAACGTTTACCATTAATTTTGCTTTAACAGTACAAGTTATATCTGTTACACACATTAAAATTCAGCATTCAGTGACAGACAGTAAGAAATATTCATTGATTTTACTGATTCATAGTGATGTAGGTGATGCAAACAACATTTAAAGCAACACAGAAACACCACAATGCATTCTAAGACACACAGCAGGTTTGTAAAACTGCTGGATTTGTCATTTTATGGATAACGCAGATAAGAAAGGCGATTTATGAGTGACTTCACAAACTTCCCTTCTGACAGGGGAATCATGGAGTTAATTTGGCTTAGCTATAAGGCAGAGGAGCTTTATGGCTGCTTTAACTTCTGCCAAATGGAGAGTCACACAAATTGACTTTCCCGTATCCAGGATTGTGGAGAGCTGCAAAGTGTGGGTTTATTGGACAAAAGGATATAGCTGGGAATGACAGAGGAAATTCTGGGCACCGAAGACCTTTATCAGATTCGAAAGAGCTGTTTGGCACAGCTTTCTCTGGCTCACAGGCCCATGATTAGTTGCCAGCACTGTTTCTGTACCACCAAAGAGCAGGAGTACATTTGAGTATCTGTCTTCACTCAAAGAATCATAAAATCATAGAATTTAAGGGTTGGAATCGACCTTACAGATCATCTAGGCCCAACCCCCTGCCCTGGACAGGGGCACCTCCTCACTAGATCAGGTTGCTCAAGGGCTCATCCAACTTGGTCTTTAACACTGCCAGGGTCAGAGCAGCCACCACATCCCTGGGCAATCTGTGCTAGTGTCTCACCACCCATAGAGTAAAAAAACTTTTTTCTCACATCCAGCCTAGACTTTCCCTCCTTCAGCTTGAACCTTTTACTCCTTGTCCTGTCATTGCCGTTTCTGGCACTGAGTCCCTCTCTGCTCCCTTGTAAGCCCTTCAGATAGTGAAAAGTTGCTCTGAGGTCTCCACACACTCTTCTCTTCTCCAGGCTTAACAGCCCCAACTCCCTCAGCCTGTCTTCATAGGGGAGGTGCTCCCCTCCTCTTAGCAACTTGATGGCCTCTTCTGGACTTGCTCCAACAGTTCCATGCCCTTCTGATGTAGAGGACACCAGAACTGTGTGCAGTATTCCAGGTGGGGTTTCACAAGAGCAGAGTAGAGGGGAATAATCACCCCTTTGGACCTACTAGCCACACTCCTTTGGATGCAGCCCAGGATTCCATTGGCTTTCTGGGCTACTAGCGCACACTGCAGCTCATGGGGAGTTTCTCATTCAATTAGGGACAGCTCTTGAGACAATTTCCTTAGGAAAGGAAAACGTAGATACAAAGAAGGCAGGACCATGGATGCATTTTGATTTTTGAACTGATTTCAGTTTGAAGATTGCTCTGCACATGGCTAGCTAGGACAGCAATATGAAACTATTTGGCTTCATATGATTTCTCTCCTTTGTCCAAGCATATAATTTTAAAAGTATGAGGTTCATGTGCAAAATAATAATAGTGAGTATTTCTTATTGAGCATTATCTGCAACACTTGCTGTTGCAGAAACATTTGATAGCACAAACACTCAGCATCTAAAATTCCTTGTTAACTGCTGAGTTGGCAGTAAAGAAAGAAGCTAGAAAAGTCTTACTAGAAGCCAATCATTAATAGTTCTGATTGTCATGTTTGCAAACACTGCAAATAATAAAATGTTCCTCTCTGGGTACAAAGAAGAAAGACTGTTCCTAGAAAACAGACTACTTTTCTTAGAAGGTAGTGATTCAGAGAAGAATTTATGGAACACCATAAATAATTGCCTTGAAATGCGCTCTGAGTATCAATCTGTGGAAACAGAGGTAATGCAATCTTTGCATAACAGAAAGGAATATCAGGAAAACCAGTAGAAACAATAGCAATGCCACCTAGCTGCTATCCAGAGCTTTTCACGGCAGGTTTCAAAGCACAAATGGGACAAGAACTACGACAGAGGAAATAGTAAATGTATTCCTTTTGTTCTGTCAAAATAAAACCATGTAACATAAATCAATGGGGGGGGGGGAAATCAATTCACAGTAAATAGAACTTGTCATTATGCCAAAATGAAGACTCTAATAAACTGGAATATTTTTATTTTATTTTAAAAGCATTAGGATGCTTTTATCTTGCCATTGAGTTTGAGTGAAAATTCCATTTCCCAGCTCAGTTTCATTTGACAGCTTTATGGGACAATTTGTAAAATTTTTACATTCCCCTCCTGACATTTTCAAAAGAATTGACTGAGAAGTGCATTTCTCATGGACCAGCAGGTCAGACCATGTTCAAGGCTATTTTGCCTTGTTCCCATGATTATAACTCCATTTCCCTTCCCAGTACCCTCAGGAGCCATGAAAAAATTCTTTTCTCTGTGCATCTTTTCTGTGCCATTTTCCTCCTCCCGCCTCCAGCAGCTGGTGGGGTGCATGATGCCTTTCAGAGGACAGAGCTTCTGCATGTTGTGACCCATCCTTTTCATAGAATCATAGAATCAACCAGTTTGGAAAAGACCTCCAAGGTCATCAAGTCCAACCTTACCGTGGTTATTAGACCATGGCAACAAGTGCCACATCTAGTCTCACCTTGAAAATCTCCAGTGATGGTGAAATCACCACCTCCCTGGGCAGACCATTCCAATGCCTGATCACTCTCTCTCCATAAAAAAATCTCTTCCTAATATCCAACCTGAACCTGCCCTGGCAGAGCTTGAGTCTGTGCCCTCTTGTCCTACTGCTGGTTGCCTGGGAGAATAGACCAACCCCCACCTGACTCCAATCTCCTTTCAGGTGATTGTATAGAGGTCTTTTCCAACCTCTTCCATGATTCTTTCAGTCCTGCTTTTCTACCATGAGCAGAGCCAAAGTAGAAACTGTATTTGAGGGCTAAAAGAAACCTCCTTCAAAGCCATTTTATATCCATCTGCAGCACAAATCAATCCATCGATTCTTTCCTTTGGAGAGGCTTTTGGTATTTGGGGATGTCTCAGTTTCCTCCCATTCCCCCTTTGTGAGAGGCAATGGCTTAGTTCCTTGAGTTAGCAATCAGGCTAAAAATCATCAGCCTGAGTAAATGCACTCCATCTAGGAGATGTTGAGTGAAACTTCAAACCTGTGATGTCAAACTGTGGTCTGATCTCCTGGTCCCTACTGGACTCAAGACTCAGGATTTAGCAGGAATACTCGCCACTTACTAGCATGTAAAGTGTTGTTACAGGGTATCTGTTGTTTTAAACAGAATATGCTTTCCTCAGTACCTCATCCAACACTAATTGGAAACAACACGAGTCTATACTTTCAGATTAAAGACTTCATACATTAGTAATAAATCTAACAAAAGAAATTATTAGTTTCCTGAGAGTCGCCAGACCTAAGGACAGATAATGTTACCCTTGGTGCTTGTAGGAGATTCATGACTGTGCATCAGCCATGGCTCAACAAAATCACCAATACATGGCACAGTGCTGCTGCTTAATACTTTTTTGACTCTCATCTAGAATAAATAGCTAATGTACTCATGCCCCTTCAGCAGAAATCCATAGAATCATAGAATTTAAGGGTTGGAATGGACCTTACAAATCATCTAGTTCCAACCCTCCCTGCCGTGGGCAGGGGCATATCTTCACTGGATCACGTCGCTCAAGGCCTTGTCCAGCCTGGCCCTGAACAGTGCCAGGGTAAGGGCAGCCACCATGTCCCTGGGCCACTTGTACAAATGTCTCACCACCCTTAGAGTAAAAAACTTTTTTCTCACATCCAACCTAGACTTTCCCTCTTTCAGTTTGAAACTTTTACTCCTTGTCCTGTCATTGCAGTTCCTAACACAGAGTCTCTCTCCAGCTCCCTTGTAGGCACCTCAGATAGTGAGAAGTTGCTCTGAGGTCTCCAAACAGTCTTCTCCAGGCTCAACAGCCCCAACTTCCTCAGCCTGTCTTCATAGGGGAGAGGTTCCAGTTTTCTTATCATCTTCGTGACCTCCTCTGGATTTGCTCCAACAGTTCCATGTCCTTCTGATGTTGTGGACACCAGAACTGTGTGCATTATTCCAGGTGGGGTTTCACAAGAGCAGAGTAGAGGGGAAGAATCACCTATACATTTTGTATATCCAGGATTATGAGGAGATCTCCTGAGTTCAGGAGGTGCCAAAGATCACACATGACAGTGCTACAAAGATGACATGCAAATGTAATGCATTTTCACCTGGAAATCAGCCATTTTGCAGTGACAGAGAAAGAATTGTCCTGTATTTTCCCAGTACCTGCAACAATATACCATATACAACAGAGATAGTCCTGGTTTGAAAGTAATAACACATACCTTGACTCCATTTCATATGTGTGCGCTCATTCTGCATGCAAACATTGTGAGTATACTAGGAGATATTTTGTCTGCTAATAAACTTCACATTTCAGGGCAAAATTAATGCAGAGTGGTCTTGATTTCTTGCAAGCAATTTGTAGAGAAAACTGAAACTAAAGAAGAACCTATGAAATTAAGTACGTATGGCTCTATTTCACCTGTTTACATTGCGCATAGATATTAGTTTTAAAAAGCAGCATCAGGACATGGTCCTGTGCATTATTATTTCAACAATCTTTTAGGGGCATGATTGGAAGGCCAATGTATTTTGTAAATCAATCTTCCTGCCCTCTTGGGAGATGTGTAAACCACCTCAATTTTAGCCCTACCCTTCTAGTTGTCCATGCTATACACTCATTAACTCTCTCCTGACATCCAATCTGCAGCCAAACAACTTATTCCCAGCTGTCCTGGGTTGCAGAGTGGGGGTATCCAATCATATGTATTCTATTGTCGTCTCCACAAGCTGTGGGGCAGTGATTGTTATCATCTTGTCCAGGATGGCTCCTTCAGGGGGCTGTCTCTGATTAATGGGCTGTCCTCCCAGTGATCATTATGGCCTTGTCCCATTGTGAGGTGACTCACCCCAGGGGTGGGGAGCCAAACATGCTCACAGGGATATAAGCCGGGGTTTGGACCAGCACAGGTAGCCCTTTGCCTGCTGGATTCCCAGAGGACAAGAGCTGCTGCTGGACCTTCAGGAGAGGAGCAGATCTGCGGGATCACTGCTCCAACAAACCCATTGCTCCAGGAGCACTGCAGCCACCATTTAATCGGACTACTACTAACACCCTGACTGACAGGGTGTCAGGTTACTTTCTGACTCTGTCAGGTTATTTTTTGTACTGTTGCATTTGTTGTTGGTTTGTTGTGTTGTTCATATTAAATTGCACTTCTGACTCTGAGTCTCTCACTGGTTTGCTTTCAAACCAGCACACCAGCACATAAAAACCCTGGAACATAAGCCATAGGAGACTTTTACAGGTGGTTGGTTCAGGGACCAGCTTCCACCCCGACTCGGATAACAGAGGAAATTTAGGCATTACCCATAATTTAATCTAGAACATTAAAATGTGTTTTGTTGTCAGAATGTTTCAAAGATTTCAAAGTGACAAAGTAGATGTTTCAGATTGATGTGGAATTCAGAATAAAATTACAACCTAACAGAAAACAAAATCTTTGAATGAAAATAGGACAAGGAACTTCCTTTACACATTTAGGAAGTAAGAACAAGACCTCCCTTTGGGCCAGTCATCAGGAATTGTTGGATTCTCAACTTTATAGGAGATGTGCTGGATGTAACTGGCAAAAATATTGTGAGGAATATGTCTTTTAACTTCCTTTCTAACTACTGTGCTGCTACTCATTCAAACCCCTTTGTTCACTAAAACTTGATGGCCTTCAGAGCTGTCTACAATGACAGTATGGATTAACACCCTTTAAGTGGTATTTATTTTATACTAGATTTGTTTACTGATACAGTGATGTGATTCTGTAATAATGATACCATTGAAATTACGGGTAAATTCTACAATGGGTATTTATTTTCAATCTGATTTTCTATTTGCTTTCCTACCTTACACTACCAGATCACTTCAGTCCTGTAACCAGAATCATCAACTCTCAAAATTTTGTATTCATACTGGTAAACTGAATCAGGAAGTTCTCCCATTTCTACATCTGTGCAACTAGAATACTTCCAGAGAACTCACTTTATATCTTTGCTCATTGTATTCATGTGGGTTTAACATACTAAACAAAGGATATGATTAACTATGAGTCATTGATTCAAATCAATAATAAATTTCCTGGCTTCAATGAGGCCAATAAATGTGATAAGAAATGACATGGATCTCATCTGCCTGCACTTCTAGTAGCTGCACGAGGTTATTTAGTTTGAAGCAGAAATAGAACCAGAACTGATATTTACCTTAATTTCTGACTTGACTGTTCCAGTGCAAAGTATTGTAATCAGTGCAACATTCCTCTCTGCTTGTGGCTTCTAGTTTACAGGCCAGCTGATTCCTGGTGGACTTGAAATTCTGATGTGCTTTTGCTGGATAGGAATTAATTTATTTTGTGCCTCAATAATTCACATTATTTACTTATGAAAATAGTGCTCACTTCTGGATAAACTCTTGGGTGAAATTTGCTCACACAATGCATCTTTTTCATCTGGAGCACCTATATTCACCAAGAAACTGAGTCCAGGACTGGAACACCAGGAGTACTGATCCAAAGCTCATGAAATCCACTGTTTGTATTACTTATTTCAATGGGATTTAAATCAGGGATTTAATTACTTGGGAAGGTTTACTCTCATTGCGTCAAGAATCATTGCATTTAATATTCTTATGGCATTATCAATGTATATGGTGGCATGCAACAAGTAAACTGCCCTAAGTGGTTCATTAATCTGCCAGTTCATAAGTGACTAAGTTCAATAAATTCACAGTGGAGAAATAAAAATATTATTAGTGTTTTGGGGAAAGCATCATTCTTTCAATTCCTGCCTCATGCAATGTTTCATCCATGCTGGGTCTTGCTATGTAAGACAGAGAGTGAAAGAGCACAATTGCCTTAGTGTGTGATGGACCTGTCATGTGAAGAAGGGTTGGGATTTTTTTCCTAAAAGCCAAGAAATCACTTGTCAATGTCAAGTCACCCATCCCCAGTGTGACATTAGCATTGTGAGTTGCAGCACAGCTTGGAGGGTGACAAAGCTGTGCTGCGCACTTGGATCCCATAACTGAATGTGGACAAATGTAATACTTAAGTCTAGCTTTCATGATGAAATAAAAGATATCTCACCCATGAAAGGGGATTATTATCTCTGGCATGGAAGCATGGCCCCTCATTAAAATATCCATGGTCAAGTCCATCTCTTCCAGTGAGAAATTCTTTTTATCCTCTGGAATTGTTTTTGCTGTCAATGCCCACATTTTAGCTTGAATCAGACTGTGGAAATTAGAAGTGAATCCAGTCAAATTCTCATGGAACTTTTACCCACCCTATTTTATCCTGTAATGCAGGATAAATAATTACAGTTCTTTTTTTCCATGCAGCATTGTACTGATCACTACTGTCACTTTGCACTACTTTGTAATGCTTAAGTGTACTAAGGCTGCAAAATCAGCCAAATGCTTGTCATGTTCTCAATATTTTAATCCTAAAAATCTGCTAATTAGAGAAAACACATTATTCATTAAGCAGGTCAAAACACAGGATGAAACCAATTTTGTTTCCTATATCATTTTATATTAAAAATTTAAAATGTTGAAAGCAATTTTTAATTTTAAATTTTGAATTATTGTGTCATACAACTCTCTGAAAGGAGGTTGGAGTCAGGTGGGGGTTGGTCTCTTCTCCCAGGCAACCAGCAGGAGGACGAGTGGGCACAGAGGCAAGGTCTTCCAGGGGAAATTTAGGCTGGATTTTAGGAAGAAATTTTTATGGAGAGAATGATCAGGCATTGGAGTGGGTTGCCCAGGGAGATGGTGGATTCACCATCCCTGAAGGTTTTCAAGATGAGACTAGATATGGAACTTAGTGCCATGGTCTAGTAATCATGATAGAGTTGGACTCAGTGTTCTTGAAGGTCTTTTCCAACCCAGTTGATTCTATGATTATTTTCTAATAATTATTCAGATCTTGTGTCCCTTGATTGTTGCGTCTGTTTTAGCTCACTGCATGGAGTTGGATTAGATGATGCTCATGGGTCCCTTCCAACTCTGTGGATTCTGTGATTCTGTGATTGATACTTAACTGATGAATGTTACCTGTACATTGGGAATTCATTAAATAGTATTGGAATGTCAGACATTAAGTCATGGAGATGCTAAGCCCTTTGCTATCTGGAGAATTCAGAGTGAAAAGGTGTGCTGTATCTTAGTTACCCCAATTAATTAATGTCAGCTACATGGTAATGACACTTCAATACCATGGATATTTCAGCTAAAGAAGGATGCCCTGCTTTCCACGGATGGCCATGCCAGACACTTTCTTAAGTAATCATTTGTTCTATTTTCAGAGGATTCATAGAATCATAGAGACATAGAATTTATGGGTTGGAATGGGCCTTACAGATTATCTAGTCCCAAACCCCTGCCCTGGGCAGGGACACCTCCTCACTAGATCAGGTAGCTCAAGGCTCATCCAACCTGGCCTTGAACACTGACAGGTTTGGGGCAGCCACAGCCTCCCTGGGCAACCTGTTCCAATGTCTCACCAATTCTTTTCTCCAGTCACACTGGAAATCAGGGAGGAATTGAAACAAGGGCAGATAAATCTTTAAGCTGTTTAGAAACACCAGTGTGCAACAAAACCTGCTTGAAAAATAAAATTAAGTAGGGCCAGAGAGGAATCAGCACCATGTGCTTACACTTAACTCCAGTGAAAAAGAGTCTCATTCAAAGGGTCATGGTGATTGATTATTAAAAGAAGCACATGGGGAAGCACTGGTTTTGTGCAGGATTTTCTTGGGAATGGAAATTGGAAGGGATGACAGAAGACACATGGGAGAAGTTTGGAATGGAACTAGTTCCAATATTCGATTTGCAAACAAGCAGAAGGTTTATTTCAATGGGTAAACATCCATCAGATGTTTCCTAGACTTGGGAAGAATGAAAAGGTAGAAAGTAGCTGAAGAAGACTGCAAGATGTCTGATATCCATATCTTCTGTCTCTGGGCAGGATATTAGCATAGGAGGTGATGCTGTCCAAGCTCAGGTGCTGCAAAAGGGGCCGTCGAATATCTGCACTTCAAAAGTCACCATCTACTCATCAAAGAAGAAGTATGAATTACAGCATCTAAACCTTCTACCCACTCCTCTCTTTGCTCCAGGTAAATGTATTCCCCGATATCTTGCCATATCTCTTCCCAGACAGGTACCCTTCCAGATGGTGAAGGATTTTGCACTGATGAGTGTGTTTAATCTGTGTAGGTAGATATTTTATCTATTTGTGAGTAAGTTATACTGGCCTTCAAAGGCATAGTAGCCTTTAGGCTACTACACATGTTACTTGTAATGTTACAGGCACAAAGCTCCCTTTGGCAAAATAACACATTAATTCATCAACCTTCAAGGTATTATTTCTAAAAATACATCATTTCCCATGTTGGATATCAACTCCAGTTCACTGTCCCTTGGCCAGCAATGTGAAAACACATTGTAATTTTCTTTTGTATACCTTCTTCCTCTACTTCAGCTGAAGGGGAATTTAACATTTACGTCCCATGTTCCTCCACGAAGTCTTACTCCTTGATTCATATACATTCTGACAACATACTTCAAGTGCTTTATTTTAGTAAGGACTGTTTTCATTGCACTGTTTAGGACTTGGTAGGAAAAACATGCTTGGAGAGTTGTCTGCCTCTTAAAAATGTAGCTAAAGGCCTTTAAGGTCCTGTTCCTTGGACCATAAAATTTGTCTGTGATGATTGAAAAGAGAATTCTGTTTGACCTTTTGTGACCTTTTGTGACTTAATTTTACACTTCATTTCCACTGCTGCCACTACTTTACCTCAAAGACCACAGCCATGTGCCTCAGTTGGAGCGGGCCTGTTCAGCAGCATGGATAGAGAGGTGAGTGTCTGTTCTGTGTCCAACTTCTCCTTCTGCCTAAACCAATTACTCAATTTTGATGCAGAACTGACTTTTTAATCTCAAAATAAAATGCACATTAGTTTATAACGATTTTCTATTTGACTCCCTGTCTAATGTGGCCATATATGGTACAATATCTGTGTATTCAATTTATACCTAATTTATCTTTCCCTCTGTTTTTTAATGACAGAGAAATTGTAGTCTACAAATGCATATTTTGTATCATTTAAGTGTGCTGATAGATCTACTGGATATTTCTGTAAATGTTGCTCTTGATTCTCTGGTTTCACTCATGTAAACAGAGTGATGACTCACATCTTGGTCCACCCAACATGTACCTGTAATCAGTTCCATCTGCCACCACATGCTCTATTAAACCACTGCTTGTTGTCCTTTTGAACCATTGCTTCTTGCCCTTTTAAACCATTGCTTCTTGTTCTTGTCCTTTGTCTAATCCAGTCCTGGTGAAAACAGAAACAGTTAAAACAGACACAGAACGAGCTTGAAGATTATAGCTAAATGCCAATGCCTGTTCTAAATCTAGGGCAAGAAACTTAGTATCTCCAGAGCTGCAGAAGGAGAATGCTTCCTAATTTTGAGCTGTATTGCAGAGGGCAGTGCTGCAACTTCCCCATCAGCATCATGGAAATCATCAGCAATGATCACCATAAGTCCAGCGGCATTTCAGACCTTGGACCTTCAGTTTTTGACACTTATGCAGGGAAGTGACCACAACTGATTCTCTGAGATGTGATGTGTCAGGTACATAGGCTATCAAATAACCTTCCATAAATAATCAGCACAGGGTGCTGTTACTCAGGTCTCAAATGTGGTTTTCCATCAGTAAGTCTCTGCAGGAAAATGAGATTTTTCTGTGTGCTTCTATGCTTTCCTTTCGGATAAGAAAATCCTGTCGGAGTTAAACACTGTTTATCCCTTAAAAATAAATTAAATAACAAATAAGATAAAACATCTAAGAACATTGTGTGTGAGCTTTCTCCTAACACAGGTAGTAAAAGTAGAGGTGAAGGCAAAGACGACTAAAAGTTGTGAGAGAGAGGTGGAAAAGTGATACAACCAGGAGATACACGGCTGTTTGAAAATAAACTTTGCTTCAACTTCGGAACTCATTGAAAATGTTCTGGAGATGAACCCCTCCAGACTCAACAGCAGCATGAGTTTGATAATGCCATGCAAACATGTAGCATCAAGAAGTCTAATTCAGGTATCTATCTCATTGTATGTCTTCTTAGTAGACATACAATCATACAAATCCAGCTAAAGTGTGCATGCACACACCTGAGATAGTTGATGAATTTCCTCCCAGGAAGTCAAGCACATTATGAAGTTGAAGCTCCACCAAAACGCTTAACCTGAGTAACTTTTAACTCTGAATTAAGTTAGTTTCTGAGGAAAACTATAAAGAGAGGAAAGGAGATCATGATTATAAACATGTCCCTTGCAAACTGGAAATTAGCAGAAATGTTTCTACAGCTCAGCCATTTCCTGCTAGATCAGCCGGTGAGAACAGGCAAACCTGGGACCTCCTGTGGGCTCTACACCATGGAAACCCATCTGACTTCATAGAAGCATAGAATCATAGAATTTAAGGTTTGGAATGGACCTTACCACCTGCCCTGGGAAGGGACACCTCCTCACTAGATCAGGTTGCCCTGGCCTTGAACACCACCAGGTTCAGGGCAGCCACCACGTCCCTGGGCAACATGTGCCAGTGTCTCACCATCCTTGGAGTAGCAAACTATTTACTAGTATCTAACCTAAACTCCCCCTCCTTCAGTTTGAACCCGTTATCCCTTATCCTATCAGTGCACCTCCTAACACAGAGTCCCTCTCCCCAGCTCCTCTGTAGGCCCTACAGATATTGAAAAATTGCTCTGAGGTCTCCATGCACTCTTCTCTTCTCGAGGCTGAACAGCTCCAACTCCCTCAGCCTGGAGAAGAGAAGAATGCATGGAGCCCCAACTCCCTCTTCATAGGGGAGATAGTCCAGTCCTCTTCGCAACTTCGTGACCTCCTCTGGGCTTGCTCCAACAGTTCCATGTCCTTCTTATTTTGAGGACACCAGAACTGTGTGCAGTATTCCAGGTGGGTCTCACAAGAGCAGAATGGAGGGGAAGAATCACCTCTTTTGACCTGCTGCCCACACTCCTTTGGATGCAGCCCAGGATTCCATTGGCTTTCTGGGCTGAGCTCACACTGCAGCTCATGAGAAGCTTCTCGACCACTGTCACTCCCAAGTCTTTCTCCTCACTGCTGGTTTCAATTCCTTCCCCACCCAACCTGTAGCTGTGCCTGGGATTGCCATGGCCCAGATGTAGGACCTTGCACTTCATTTTGTTGAACTTCCTGAGGTTTGCACTGTTCCACCTCTCAAGCCTGTCAAGATGCCTCTGCTTAGTCAAAATCTAAAATCAAAGTCTTATCTTTTAGATCAGATAAGCACAACTGGTTACTTGTACATCAAATAGGATGACAATTACTTAAGCCAGCAGGGCTATTCGTGGTAATGCATCACATTCAAAATGCCTGAAAGGTTGTTCATGTGGTGAACTATATTGACTTTTTAGATAGATTGAAAGGCAAAAAAAAGGGGAGAGTATGAGTATAATTCAAGGTCAGCAAAGGAAGAGCAGATGCATGTAAATTCTGGGTGGCAGATATGCAGTGAGGAGGAGGAAGATAAGCAAAAGACAGAAGGTGGCAGTAATCCCTTCAACTGCTTGGCAATTCATCTGGAGCTGTCAGCTCAACCCAGAGATATTTTAGGCAGACTTTGCCCTGCTCATCAGCAATGGTGATAATCACACTGCATACAGATGAAAATCCCATTATAGAAATAAAGTCACAGGCTTAACAAGCCATGTTTAATCTTACAGGTTATTATTACCTCCATTTACTCATCCCTCATTTACATGTAATCTAATTAGGTCTTTCTAGGTAGGATCCTCATTAAAATCCTGTCCCCAGTGAGGCAACATTAACAAGGGATTTATATTGAAAAAATGCAATTAGAATGCTATTAATTAAGGCACCAGTGTGTTTCACCTTGGTGTGGTGAGTTCATGTGAACATCATTTCATTTATAAATTGACATATATAGACAAATGCTACCCAAATATACTTTAAGTATCCAGCAATGTGCTTGGGAAAAGGTAGTCATAGAATCATAGAATTTAAGGGTTGGAATGGACCTTACAGATCACCTAGGCCCAACTACCTGCCATGGTCAGAGACACCCTCTTCTGCTCAGTTTTCATAGAATCATAGAATTTGAGGGTGGGAATGGATCATCTAGTCCCAACTCCCTGCCCTGGGAAGGGACATTTCCTCACTAGATCAGGTTGCTCAAGGCCTCATCCAGCCTGGCCATGAACACCACCGGAATCGGGGCACCTACCACATTCCTGGGCAACCTGTGCCAGTGTCTCATCACCCTAACAGTAGAAAACTTTTTCTAATATCTAACCTAAAATTTCCCCCCTTCAGTTTGAACCCATTTCCCCTTGTCCTGTCACTGCAGTTCCTAACACAGAGTCCCTCTCTGGCTCCCTTGTAGGCCCTTCAGATATTGAAAAGTTGCTCTGAGGTCTCCATGCAGTCTCCTCTTTTCCAGGCTGACCACCCTGTACTCCCTTGTCCTGTCCTCACAGGAGAGATGCTCCAGTCCTCTGATCAACTTTGTGACTTCCTCTGGACTTGCTCCAACGGTTCCATGTCCTTGTTGAGGACAGGACACCAGAACTGTGTGCTGTATTCCGGGTGGGGTCCCATGGGAGCAGAGTAGAGGGAAAGAATCACTTCTTTTGACCTGCTGGCCACACTCCTTTGGATGCAGCCCAGAATTCGATTGGCTTTCTGGGCTGAGCTCACACTGCAGCTCATGGAAACAGAGAGATATACCAAAAGAAGAGGACCTTAGTGAACTTTTAGAAATAATTATCTGGCTTTAAAAGGGGGTACTTTTTGACTCTTGAGCACAAAAGCATTACCTCTTTGGTTTCCTCTATGAGAAGGTTCAGAGAACAAAGAGAGGTCACTGACTAATGTGGTTACACGGTCAATTTCTGCAGTCCCTGCTGCATCTGGTGAAATGAGAAAAATCACTAACAGGATCACACACAAGAACCTCATTCTCTGCTTGACACTCTTAGGTAGCTCATGAGCCTATTGCCTGGCTGGCAAGTGATCTTCCACTGGGTTTATTGCACTGTCTCTGCAACTGTCTCTAAAGGGCAGGTCAGTAATGAGGTACAACATCCTGCTTCCAGTGGGAGTTAGATGTCAAGACAGATCCGCATTTTAATGTCTTCTAGCACTTCTAAATATAAAGAAGATGACCACAAAACCCACAAGTGCTACAGCAAAGAAAAGAACTTGTTTACAAGGTCAAAGCACAGAGAAGCTCATTGAGTGGAACAGCCTCTCAGCTTGCATTACTCCTGGAATGGACTAAAAGCCCTGTTGTGAGCATTCAGGATGGATATCAGGTGTCTTTCCAACGCTCCATCTCAAGGTTACCTGACTGATCCCATTTGCTGGAGTTCTTGTTAAATTGGTCACAGAGAACAGCCCTGAAGGAACTTCCCGGAGTTTCCTGTGAGTCTGCAATGCCTACTCAAAAACCCCAAACAAAATAAAAAACAGACGACGAACAGTAACAGACAGGCATTTGTTGACAAAACAGCATCTTAATTTACCACTGATTTGGGCTGAAAACAGCAAAGAAAAAGAAAGAGAATAGTACCCAGAAGTAGTATTTGTGAACTGATACTTTGTCCTTCCAATGCTGTCAGCTGGACTCTGTCCTGATGTGGCCTGACAAACACTGATCATCTTGAGCACCACAGACCCTCCAGCAAGTTCTAATTCTCATTTTGGAAAGAATTTGAATATTTGGCGTGTTGTTGGGTCAGACCTCATGTTTGGCTTCTTTTCAGACCCTTGGATATGAAAAGAAATAGAGTGAAAATCAGACAGCTGCATTAATGCAGACAATGCTAGGAAGCCTGAGCAAAAAATTCCCCTTGCAGTCAAGTATGATACTGCAGTTAAAACTGTGCCACACCTGAAAATCCTTCCCATTAATTGAATCACTCTGCATCATTGCTGTCTCTAACAAGTGTCTGGATCTGACAACTCTAAATCTTTGGTGTCAGGTCACTCGTGGTCCTTGAATACTTCTTGATGCTTGTGCAAGACACAGACATTTGGAGCTTCAATACAATGACATGATCAAAAGAACATTAAGTGACAAGAAAAGTAGCCAAGATAACAGCCCCTGGCAATCCTAGGTATGCTCAGCTGAAGTCCCTGAAGCACAAGATTTCTGCATGTTATCAATTTAGATCATGAATTACCACAGGTAGTGGAGGATGCTCAATGATTTCTCTGAGTTTTCAAGGTCACAGTGCCACCCTGC
>NW_008663091.1:6258-13463 GCF_000695815.1 Acanthisitta chloris | reverse complement strand
GCAGGAGACAGTACACTGGCATTATTCCTCTCTCATGCAACTAACAAGGCACACAAACAAAGCCTTTGTGACTGAAGACTAACCCTAGTGATTTAGACACAGAGTACATGACATGTGGTTAGACTAAACAAATATCTTTTGGAAAACATCCACCCTAAGCTTAACCTTCCAAATGACAAGGAATCTTCCAAAAGCCATAGAAATATACTTCAGTGGTGAAAATCAGGCATACAAAATACTGCCTCTGCAAAAAAAGACTAGATAACTACTCTTTTCATTTAATTTTTTCTATCTCCCCTTTTAGCTATGGGATATTATTATGCACTTGACTGCTTATAAAAGAACTTAAAGACCTTAATTATAGGCCAAAGGCAAACTACCTTCTAAATTTCTCTTTGATGAGATAAATGGGTGAATTCCTTAAATTTCTCAGAATAAGATTCTTTTACAGGCCTCAAATCATTGTCATTATTATGCCCTGTAACCCCTTCTTTTGCAAATACTCAATTATTTAAAAGATATAATTTTAGTCTGCTCATCTTGTGCATAATCTGCATATCCCACCTGCTTTAGAGTATAATTTCCTTGCTTCTGCTAAGTTAAACTTCTTTGTGGCATTGGCAATGGCTAGTTTTGCAGACAAATCTGGATTGAAAAATGCTGTTATCTGCCCACACTGAAGAGAATTGGCAAAATTTGTATTACTTTACTTTTTGTTTATAGCTAACAGCATAACCATGTAATCTTAGTTCTTAGTCTGTTAGGACAGTTCTTAGTTAACTCAGGTTGAAAAAAGTACCTGAAATGCCAGGCAAATGCTTTGGCTAATAGTCTGTGCTCAATAGTCTGTTGGAGCAAGTCCAGAAGAGGCCATCAAGTTTCTAAGAGGACTGGAGCATCTCCCTTATGAGGACAGGCTGAGGAAGTTGGGGCTGTTCAGCCTGAAGAAGACAAGGTTGCGTGGAGATCTCAGAGCAACTTTTCAATACCTGAAGGTCCTACAAGGGAGCCAGAGAGGGACTCTGTGTTAGGAACTGCAGTGATAGAACAAGGGGTAATGGGTTCAAACTGAAGGAGGGGAAGTCTAGGTTGGATGTGAGAAAAGAGTTTTTTCCTGTGAGGGTGGTGAGACACTGGCACAGATTGCCCAGGGATGTGGTGGCTGCCCCAACACTGGCAGTGTTCATGGCCAGGCTGGAAGAAGCTTTGTGCAACCTGACCTAGTGAGGAGGTGTCCCTGCCCATGGCAGGGGGCTGGGACTAGATGATCAGTAAGGTCCATTCCAACCTCTAAGATTTATGATGATGATTCTATGAAATAGCATCTTCACAAGCAGTGAACAAATTAATTAAAGTTTGCTTGGCTATACCTCTGTGTGAAAAGCAGATAAATCCTTAATGGCAAATGTTCTCTTCCAGAATTTATTTTTTCCCTCAGAAATATTCATCTTTCAGTGTATTTGTTATTGTATTTAAATCTGGAGGTGGCAAAGCACTGTTTTAGGGGTAAAGTGCTACCAAGCTCTTTTGGTTTGGCATCTTAGTGGAGGTAGTGGATGGAGACTCATGTGGCAGCAAAGACACAAGGGTTGTTGATGTGGTAAAAACCACAGAAACACCTGAGAGTTGTCATGCAAGAATTAGAGATTTGATCCATAAAAGCATGGTAGCATGATGGATAATCCAACCAAAGAGCATCTTCATCATTGCATGCAGTGTGCACAACAAACAGGTGGAGCTGGATGAAATGGTGCAGCAGGAAAACTAGGACACATCCGACATCGTGGAGGTTGGCAAAACTGGAATGTTGTAATAGATGGTCATAAACTCTTCTGGAGGGACAGGCATGGCAGGACTGGCAGTGAGGTAGCCTTGCATGTTGGGTAATGCGTCAGTAATCTGGAGCTTGATGTTGGTCCTCATAGGATTGGAAATGGTTAAGAATGAGGGGAAAGGCCAACAAGGCAGATATCCTAGGAGGAGTCTGTTATAGACTACCCAACCAGTATGAAGAGCCAGTTCTGTTTAGCGCCTTTATTGATGAACTAGATGAGGGGATCTACTCTAGCCTTGGGAAAGTTTGCAGACAGCGCCAAGTTGGACAGAAGAGTTGATCCTCTGGAGGGTTCTGTGGAGGAATCTGGACAGGATAGGTGGGCCAAGACCAACACTGTGAGGGTCAACAAGGACAAATGCCAGGTTCTGCATTTGGGTCACAACAACCCCAAGTAACACCTCAGACTGGGAGAAGAGTGGCTGGAAATCTGCCTGATGGGAAAAGGAAAGGACCCGGGGTGCTGGTTGACATGGCTGAGCATAAGTTGTCATGTGCTCAAGTGTCCAAGAAGGCCAGTGGCATCCTGGCTTGTATCAGGAATAGTGGCCAGCAGGACCAGTGCAGTGCCTGTCCCCTGTACTGTGCACTGGTGAGTCATCTCAAATCCTAGGCCCTATTTTGGGCCCTGTTTCTAGAAAGACATTGACTTGGTTAGAGCTTGTTCAGGGAAGGAAACTGAGCTGGGGCAGGGGCTGGAGCACAAGTCTGATGAGATGAGACTGAGGAAGCCGGTGATGCTCAGCCTGGAGAAGAGGAGGCTGAGGGGGGACCTTCTTGCTCTCTACTACTCCCTGATGGGAGGGCAGACCCAGGTGAGGGTCAGGCTCTGCTCCCAGGCAACAACGGACAGGACAAGAGGAAATGGCCTTGACCTGCACCAGGAGAGGTTCAGCTTGTATATTAGGAAAAATATCTTCACAGAAAAGTTGGTCAGTATTGGAACTGGCTACCCAAGGCTGTGGTAGAATCACAATCCCTGGAAGTGTTAAAAAAGTGTGGATCTGGCACCTGGGGACTTGGCTTAGTGATGAACACAGCAGGCTTGGTTTAATAGCTGGACTCGATGATCTTAGACCTCTTTTCTAACCTTAGCAATTCTATAAGGGATGAATATTACCTTGCCATAAAAAGATGCATTAGTTATGAAATCTCGTGGGTTTCTGCTGAATAGCCATGAGAACACCCCAACCTTGCTTTGCACCTCTGTGTCAGTTGTTTCTGCCTTCTTCTGGTCAAAAAAGAATTGCTCATGTGAAGAAATATTACCAAAAATTTAAGGACAGCTTTGTAAAAGAACTCTTCTCTGTACTCTGAGGGGAATTTTCATACCATAAAACAGTGAAGCATGACTTCGTGGATTATGTCATGTTCTATGAAGTCGTCAGCAACACTGAAGATGTTGGAGGTGTGCTAAAATAATGGAAGCATATCTTGAAAAGCTTCTGTGGCTGAATAAACTGCAAATGTTAGTTTTTCATACCATCTCAGACCAGTATGTGCTGAAACATTTGGCAGATAGAAAGCAGAAGCTTGTTGCAGCTGGTGATATTCTTTGATGAGATCAAGCTTCAGAAACACAATGGTGCCATTCAGTGTAGGGATTACATCACTTACTGCTGGTGAGATATGGTTCTCTCTTTGCACTGATGTTTCTTTACTTCTTTTGCAGGAGGCTTTGGAGCTGTGCAAATTCATCCTCTCCTGGAATGCAATCTCTACATTTCCTAAGACCCATGTAAAAGACATTTCAACAGAGTTCTATTCCACACCTCCATCTTCTGCTGTGCCATCCTGCTACAAACCCAGCCGAGTGATCTGCTGCTGGTAAATTTCATTGCTAATTTTCTCTTCTGCAGGTAAAATCTCATTATCATGGCAAAGTGAGACCCTGCATATCTTGGTTTGTCACTCTGTGCCAACAGTTTTAGATGCCTACTGTCAAGATTGTCTTTCCAATAGCTGCTCTAGCCATGCGAGCCTAAGTCTTTGGGTTAAACCTTCCCCTTTTGAGTTCCCTCTTAAGTCAGCATTGTGTTGACTGAAGTAGTGTTTAATATCAACATATTTTGAGCATCTTTTCATAGAATCATAGAATTTAAGGGTTGGAATGGACTTTACAGATCATCTAGTCCCAACCCCCTGCCCTGTGCAGGGAAACCTCCTCACTACATCAGATTGTTCAAGGCTTCATCCAGCCTGGCCTTGAACACTGCCAGGACTGGGGCAGCCGCCACGTCCCTGGGCAACCTGTTCCAGTGTCTCACCATCCTTAGAGTAAAAAAGATTTTTCTCTCAACCAACATAGACTTTCCCTCCTTCAGTTTGAACCCATTACTCCTTGTCCTGTCACTGTAGTTCCTAACACAGAGTCCTTCTCTGTCCCCCTTGTAGGCTCTTCAGATATTGAAAAGTTGCTCTGAGGTCTCCATGCAGTCTTCTCGTCTCCAGGCTCAACAGCCCCAACTTCCTCAGCCTGTCTACATAGGGGAGATGCTCCAGTCCTCTTACCAATTTCATGGCCTCGTCTGGACTTGCTCCAACAGTTCCGTGTCCTTCTGATGTTGAGGACACATTTGACCTGCTTTTACAACTTTCTTTCAAGAGTGAAACTGTGTGAAGGAGCAAAGTTTTTCTCATTCAAACACAGTCATTTGTGCTACAGTATTTATACAAAGTGGATTCATTGCTAGTGTTAATTAAACTCTCTTTATTATACTTTAAATACTTAAACTGGGACCAGCCAGCATCATGACAGACTAACACACAAGACACAGAGGCAAGACATTACTTTAAGGTAACAGAACATACATTAGTTCAAGCAGGCTGGGTCTGATGATCATTCTTCAAGGGGCCTGAAGAGAATTTGATGAGGAGCCTTCTGAACCTTTACTTCTCAGAAAATCCACAGTCTGTGGGTGAATAACTAGAAGAGGTGAAAAGGAAAAATATAACGGATTAAATTGGAAGAGTAAGACCGGAAAAGAGAGGTACTGGATTAAATACTCATACAGCTTGTATCACACAGATGCCACACTGATAAACAGATTTGACTAGAGGATACCAAGTATAAGCAAATATTCCTACTTTACCATGATTCCATGAACCTCACTGCTCTTAGAAAATATCAGGGTATAATTTGTGTTCAGTTCTGGGCTCCTCAGGTCACAAGGGATATTGAGGTGCTGGAGCAGGTCCAGAGAGGAGCAATGAGGCTAGTGAAGGGACTCAAGCACAAGTGCCATGAGGAGAGGCTGAGGGAGCTGGGGGTGTTTAGTCTCAAGAAGAGGAGGCTCAGGGGAGACTTTATCACCCTCTACAACTCCCTGACAGGAGGTTGGAGTCAGGTGGGGGTTGATCCCTTCTCCCAGGCAATCAGCAATAGGACAAGAGGGCACAGACTCAAGCTCTGCCAGGGGAGGTTTAGGTTGGATATTATGAAAAGATTTTTTATGGAGAGAGTAATCAGGCATTGGAATGTGCTGCCCAGGGAGGTGGTGGTTTCAGCATCCCTGGAGGTTTTCAAGCTGAGACTGGATGTGGCACTTGTTGCCATGGTCTAGTAACCATGGCAGGTTTGGACTTGATGATCTCGGAGGTCTTTTCCAACCTGATTGATTCTATGATTCTAAGATAATTATAGATTTAAAGACACATCATACAACATTCTAAGCGAACTATAGAAGAAAATACTATGAACTTCTCAAAAATGGCAAGAGACATTGATTCTGTGGAGTATTTATTGGTTCCTGCTGTTAAACTGAAGGAATCTCCCAAGCAAGATTTTTACACAGATTGCTCAATGTTTTAGCAATTTGATTTCACTTTGTTGCAAGTATTTTCCTTAAGAAAATGGATGGAAGTATAGAGTACACACATGAAATTTGCTCAAAATATTTCTCAAATGCCTGCTGGTGAGAAGAACTAAACTGAAAATGAATTTGGTATTTGTGAAAGCAAAAAATAGTGCTGAGATCCTGTGTTGGTTTGGCCTGGGGTACAGTTAACTTTCCTCACAATGGCTAGTGAAGCGCTATGTTTTGGATTTGTGCTGAACACAGTGATGATAATAATAGAATCATAGAATTTTAGGGGTGAGAATGAACCTTAGAGATCAAGGTTCCAAGCCCTTGCCCTGGGCAGGGACACCTACCACCAGAACAGGTTGCTCAAGACTTCATCCAACCTGGCCTTGAACACTGCAGGGTTGGGACAGCCACAGTCTCCCTGGGCAACCTGTGCCAGTGTCTCACCACTCTCACAGGGAAAAGCTTTTTCCTAATATCTAGCCAAAATTTCCCCTCCTTCAACTCCAATCCATTACCTTTTCATGTCCATGCAGCTCCTAACCAAGAATCCCTCTCCAGATTCCCTGAAGACCCTTCAGCTCCTAGAAGGTGCTCTGAGGTCTCCACACAGTCTTCTCTTCTCCAGGCTGAACAGCCCCATCTCTCTCAGCCTGTCTTCATAGGGGAGATGCTCCAGTCCTCTTAACCACTTTGTGGCCTCCTCTGGACTCGATCCAGCAGTTCCATGTCCTTATGCTAAGGGCACCAGAACTGCACACAGGATTCCAGGTGGGTATCACAAGATCAGGATAGAAGGGGAGAATCACCTCCTTTGGGCTGCTGGACATGAGATGATTTTCTCTATAATATGAAGTTTTTGTTTTTTCCATCAGAGTTTACACAGGGCCAAGGCCTTTGCTGGTTTTTGTACTACCACACTGGGGAGCAGACTTGGCGGGGAATGGGAGACTGGGAGGAGACACAGTCGGGACAGGTGACCAAAACTGACAATAGGGATATTCCATACAATAGGACATGATGCTCAGTATATAAAGTGGGAGGAAGAAGGAGTAAGCGGGGACATCTGGAGTGATGGCATTTGTCTTCCCAAGAAACCATTACATGTGATGGGCCCTGCTCTCCTGGAGATGCTGTATACCTCCTGCCCGTGGGAACCAGGGAAATAATTCCTTGTGTGTGCAGCTTTTGCTTTCTCTATTAAACTGTCTTTATTTCAACCCATGAGTTTTCTAGCTTCTACTCTTCTGGTTCTTTCTCCCATCCCACTGGTGAGTGAGTTGCTGCATGGTTCTTGTCTACTACCTGGATTTATACCACGACAGTCCTTTTTGGTGCTTAAACAGGGGCTATGTATTGCAAACATATTATTGGTATTATAGGGACCAAATGCCACAACCATGACAGCAAAAAAGCCCACATTTTAACCAGTGACTATTAAACCAATACAACGAATGTTTATAACAGGTTTTTTAACACATTCTGGTCAAATCTGTTGTTATCTCAACCCTTCATGCACCATGTTGGGCACCAAAAGAAGGACTGTCAAGGTTTAACCCCAACCA
>NW_008663091.1:749-6156 GCF_000695815.1 Acanthisitta chloris | reverse complement strand
AGATAGGCAAGGTTTGGCCTGGTTAGTACTTGGATGGGAAACATCCTGGGAATACCAGGTGCTGTAAGTGTCAGCTTTTTGTGACTCTTAGCTGCTGGTTGGTGTTCATAGAATCATAGAATTTTAGGGGTTATAATGGACTTACAGATCAGTTAGGGTTAAACCATGACAGATCTGTACTTCTCTTTGGCAGGAATATTCAGCTGCACAGGTACATGAATGGAGCCATGGGTAGGGACACCTTCCACCAGCACAGGTTGCTCCAAGCCCCATCCAACCTGGCCTGAAACGCTCCCAGGGATGAAGCAGCCACAGCTTCTCTGGGCTGGAGAAAAAGCAGTGTGGGAATGGATGGTGAGTTAGCACTATCCTGGGAGACCTAAAAATGACTTGCAAACAAATGAAAGAGCCTTATTACTCTACTGGATGACCTAAATTGGAATTTTGTGCCCAGGTTTTTGCACAGAACTTCAGTAAGTGGCTAATGAGAATGAGGAGAGAATGAGGAGAGAAAATGGAACAGTGAAAGTTCTAAAAAAACATAACTGGAAAGGAACAACCAAAATTCAAAATAATTGCTTTGAAATGTTTCCTAGACATAATATCTTCAGAAAGGCCAAGATGCAGGAAGGTCTGGAGGCAAAGCACCTTGACTCTGCTTTAGAGCTCATCACTGCAGCAGTGAAACATCATGATCACAATCTCCAAGTGGTGTTACATCCAAAGGAAAACCTGTGTGCTATTTATTGTGACTGTACACTGGATAGTTGCCTTTTAAGTACCAACCTGCAGCTCTCTCTCATCATGTGAGAGACAACCTGCAGGGTCTCTCACATCATCATGTGCCTAACACTCTTGCTTGTTATTTTTGTATAGCTAGTTATTCCACTTTACAATTCATTTTTAATAGTGAGAGCATTGGTATTCATTAATCAATGGATATTAATATATCCTCAAATTTTTTTATCATAGAATGGTAACTGTACAGTTCTGGGCTCCTCAGTTCAGGAGGGATATTGAGCTGCTGGAGCAGGTCCAGAGAAGAGCAACCAGGCTGGTGAAGGGACTGGAGCACAAGTGCCATGAGGAGAGGCTGAGGGAGCTGGGGTTGTTTAGCCTGGAGAAGAGGAGGCTCAGGGGAGACCTTATCACCCTCTACAACTCCCTGACAGGAGGTTGGAGTCAGGTGGGGGTTGATATCTTCTCCCAGGCAACTAGTAGCAGTACAAGAGGGCACAGACTCAAGCTCTGCCAGGGGAGGTTTAGGTTGGATATTATGAAAAGATTTTTTATGGAGAGGCATTGGAATGGTCTGTCCAGGAAGGTGGTGGTTTCAGCATCCCTGGAGGTTAACAAAATGAGACTGGATGTGGCACTTGTTGTCATGGTCTAGTAACCATGGTAGGGTTGGACTTGATGATCATTGAGATCTCTTCCAAACCAAGCTTGGGTAGGCAGACAGCGCAGCATCAAGCAATGAACCATTTATTTGAAGACCTATCCCAACAGAGACTACAGTTTTTTAATACTCATCCCCACATGCTTCTGCAATCTTTAATTTCATGAAGCAACACCTTGTGTTCATTTTCATGTTTCCAGCCTCTCTGATTCCATGGTCAGATTCCGATGTCTTAACACAGGCATCTAAAAATCTAAAAAGGTATGCAAAAGTATATGTGCAACTGTCCTACAGAGATAGTCTGAAGAGTGTAGGTGTCTCATATTTGACAGCCTCAACCAAATGCCTCTTGAACATCCAGAGGTGTCTAAAACACTGCTGGAGAGATAGAATTAGGCACCTGAATCATTCTCATTCATTACACATTTTTAGTTAAAGAGGAGTTTTATTGATGTCTCTTAATTTTGTTTACTTCTTGGAAGAAAAACAAATCCAAGATCATTTAATGAAGCCTCAGTTATACACAGTTACATATAATAAAGGTATAATAACAGCACATAACAAAACCATGCTCAGAACTATTCATGAAAGTCACTATCATGCATGAGGCGTATTTGAGCAGCTCTTCATATTCCCCAGGTCTGCTACATTTTGCTGGCACAGGACGAGTTTGAGTAAAGAGATCATTGAATCATTGAGTGGTTTGAATTGAAAGGGACCTTAAAGATCATCTTGTTCCACCTCCTGCCATGGGCAGGGCATCTTCCACTAGACCAGTTTGCTCCAAGCCCTGTTCAGCCTGCTTTGGAATACTTCCAGGGATGGAGCAGCCACAGTTTTTCTGAGCAAACTGTGCCAGTGCCTCACCACCCTCACGGGAAAGAATTACTTCCTGATATCTAATCTAACCCTACTCTTTAATTTTGAAGCCATTCCCTCTTGTCCTGTCCCTCCAGGCCCTTGTAAATAGTCTCTTTCCACCTTTCCTGTAGGCTCTTTTCAGGTACTGGAAGGCTGCAGTTAGGTCAGCCTGTTCACCAGTTCTCCAGGCTGAACAATCCCAATTCTCCCAGCCTTTCCTCACAGTTGAGGTTCTCCATCCTTCTAATCATCTTGGTGCCTCCTCTGGACTTGCTCCAGCAGGCCCATGTCCTCCCTGTGCTGGGAACCCTAGAGCTGGAGGCAGAACTGCAGGTGAGGTCTCACCTGAGCAGAACAGAGGGGCAGAATCCCCTCCCTCACCTGCTGCCAATGCTGTGGGGATGAGCCCAAGATACAGGGTGTTCTGGACTGGAACATGTCCAGCCTCTCACTCACCAGCACCCCAAGTCCTTCTTGGCAGGGCTTATCTCCATCTGCTCATCCCCAGCCTCGACCAATCTCGAGGGTTGCCCTGGACAGGTGCAGCAACAGCACTTGGTCTTATTAAACCTCATGAGACTCCCATGGGCCACTGCTTGAGTTTGTGCAGATCCCTCTGGATGCCATCCTGTCCTTCAAGTGCGTCATTGCACCACTCAGCTTGGTGTCATCTGCAAACCTGCTGGGGGTGCACTCAATCCCTTTGTCTGTGTCATCAAGGAAGATATTAAATAATGCTGATCCCAATATGGACCCCTGAGGCACACCCCTTGTCACTGAATGTCACTTGTCACTTGGTGACCTGGCACTGGGGAATTAGTGCAGATGGTAAAAGAATATAGCTGGGCACTGATCTGCTTCAGTTTATACACTGCTTCTCCCAACTGCTAAGGTATTTCCTGTTCCTGATGTTGGGCCAGCACACTTACGGATGGTGTAAACACCTCTACAGCACAGACAACCAAGCCACATAAGCATAAGCAAGCCTCTGAACTGCAGTCTCTCATGGTCTTCAGATCTCTGCCTTGCTGTTGTGCATGCCAGACAACAATCACCAAGTGGTTTAAATTTGATGCCAGTATTGCTCAGCAGATTACCTGCTCCTTCTCCCTTAATATTACATTTGGTACATCTCCTGCATTTAATTACACTCCTAATAGTATAATCTTCTGCTGAGGCTCAGCGAATTGTTTTTGTGCTCCTGTTTATTAAGTGGTTGCATCCTCTGTCACAGGCTATACATAAATCGCAAACAGCATCTTGAGAGTCACCACAGGGCACATTTTCCCTGCCCCTCAAGGACAGCACAGTAATTAACTTTTTGACTGAAGGCACCAAGAATAATCCACAACTTAAGAATTTTAGAAAGGACATGCACATGTCTAAGTCGCATCCACATGAGGACACTAAAGACAGTGATGAATAAAGGTGATATTACCCAAGAGTCAGCATTCAGGATGCCTTTGAAGCAATTCACATTCCCCTTTGATGACACTTCAGTGCTCTCCCTCCCCTGCTCCTTATAGGTGCTGTGATCCTGGATGCAGAGGGCCTCAATTCATTTACTTTTCCTTTCTCTTGAGGAGTTTTATGTAACACAGACATCCAAGCACTCACTGAACATCTATAATCCATCTCAATGTTAAATATCTTAATGCTGTGAGGCCGGTAAGGCCTCACAAAGTAACACACAACGCTGAGACCTCAAGTCTCTGTGTCACACTCTCAAAAACATACAAGCATCCTCTAACTCTTTGTAGGATGGGTTGTAAATATGTGCTCTTCATCTTTCCAGTTGACAACCACTGAATTAATTCCCATGGTTCATTATCTGGGCTGAATAACGGCTGTTCATTTTAAGAGTGCACAAGTTCTTCCACAATGTCCCCTAAAATTGCAAGTCAGGTTACTTGGCTCTTCAAGCTCTGCACATCTGATCCCCAAGAGAGATCAGCGAAGAAACCTTTCGCCCTCATACCACAAGTCATTCTTCTGGGTCCTTCAGCAAACAACACAATTTGATTTATAGCAACGAAGCATGTAAGGAGGGGAATCAGTGGCAAGAACTGTCAACAGTGGATATTGCCACAACCAGAAACCACTAATTGCATAGTGGTAAATCTGCTTTCAGGATTCTGTGGCAGCACTCAGTAACTCCACAGGTTGCTGAGCAGCAATGGTAGTTGTACATAGCAACTACTTTTCCTGTTTAAATAAACCACAAGTGCCCAGAGACTGTATCAATAAATCACAGAGGAGAATTGGAACTTCATTCAAGGTGCTGTTTGGCATTCACAGCCAGCTTTTACTTGACCTTTCATTTTATTTTTCTGCTAATATTTATTTCTCCTTATTTTCAATTTGGACAATTTCTTTATTTGGTTTCCCACACAGACATCTCTCATACTTCCGCCAAAAAGGCCTTGAAAAAATAAGTGGATTTTTTTCCATTGATGTTTAAACAACACAAAGCAAGGCCCACAGTTGCATCTGTATTTGTTAGCTATCTTAAGTAAAAAAGGGAATTTATGGGTTTGATATTAACTTTGTTTTCAGGTATCACATTTTCCATTAAAGCAGTCACTACCTTGTCAATATTTTTTAGTACATTTTTATATTTTTACCCACTTAATGAGGATACAAATGAACAAGACTTGGATTTACTCATGTTTGGCTGAGTCCTTTTAGAAAAAAAAAGCTCTCCACACCTTGCTATTTATATATGTCTTTTTTTTTTTTTTTTAACCAGTTTCTACACAGTTTCTCTGGTATGAAGTTAATCTCCACCTTTCCTAACCATAGAGGTCATCTGTGATAATATGTACAGGCTTTGTCCATCTTAGGTTTCCACTGAAAAGTTTCCTTTGACTGAACTCATAATCCCCTGTTTTAATAAAACACTGTAAATTGATGAAACTCTCCATTGATCAATGTCATTTATATTTCTATGTTTACCTGTTTAATAACAGAATATTATATCATGCATTTAATCCTATACAATTAATAAAAATATAACTATATTAATAATTTATATATTTAATAATGCATACTATTATAGCATGAAAAAGGAAGGCTAGAGATAATGTGGGCCCTCTCCAGAAGGAAACAGAAGAACTGGCTAACCTAGATATAGAAAAAGCTGAGGGT
>NW_008663091.1:0-243 GCF_000695815.1 Acanthisitta chloris | reverse complement strand
ACTTCTACGATGGGGCCACTGAAGTCGTGGATAGCGGCAGAGCAACTGATCATCTATCTGGACTTATGCAAAATGTTTGACACTGTCCCACATCTTTATCTTTAAATTGGAGAGACATGGATTTGAAGGGTGGACCACTCAGTGGATAAAGAACTAGCTGGATGGTCGCACACAGAGAGTTGTGGTCATTGGCCCATTGTCCATGTGGAGGCCAGCAAGGAGTGGTGTCCCTCAGGGGTCAGT
>NW_008663090.1:0-34035 GCF_000695815.1 Acanthisitta chloris | reverse complement strand
AGATTCAATTTGCCTGAAGAGCTTGAGAATAAAGAGCTGTACCTGGATAATATGTATTTTATGTGCAGGTCATGCTAATGACATACATGCACAGAGACTGTAAATAATTTCATGGCATTAATAAACCATATGTTCTGTATAGCTTATGCATAAATCATCAAAAAATGCAGTTCCTCTGTCCAAAAATGACTCATCTGTTTGCAAGGATTTTCTCTAAATCCTAACAGGGAAAAAAATACAGAGTGGAGGATTTTGTTATTTGGAACGTTTTTTTTTCTGGATGCTTTTTTTAACTGCTTTCCACTTGAACCATTATTCAACACCTCTGACATCAGTGACAGGCATTTTGCTTGTCAGTCTCAACAAATTAAATACTCTGTCTCTGTCTGCCAATGTACATTTACAAAAGGTCAGTATAGAAAATGATATCAATTCCTTAGATGTACCTTCTAGGATTGCCATAATAATAAAAAAAATCCTATCAACTTATTGATATCTTCTGCTCAATAATCATATTTTAAAATAATTTTATGATATGCCTCATCAAGCTTCTGCTTCATTTCTTACTGCATAATTTTGACAGAACCGTTTGGAAAATCAATGCCTCAGAGCTGTGTTTGGATTTACTGCTGAATCCAATTACAGTGTATTATCATAAAGAACATCAAAGTGAAATTTATTGACGGTGCTTGTTTAGGGAACGTGTAACTGTTAACTCCAAATATAAATATTTTAATGCTGTGATTTCACAACCTACCAAAAGAGCAAGAGAAATAAACTCTGTAATCTGGCACAACAAACAACCTTCAGATATAAATAATGACCTTAATAGGACTGTACTATACATATGTCTTCTCTTACCTGACTACATTCCCAGGTGGAAGTACAAGCCTTAAAAATGTTATTAGTATTATTATTATTACTGTTATTGATGTTACCTAAATAAGAGACAGCAAGTACATGCTATTAAATATACCACTGAAAAAACCTATTTGATATTTATAGATTCAAGAGCACTTGAAGCAATGTAATTTGTCTGTCCAACATCCCAGATGAGACTGATATGATTCTGCCTCAGCCAGCAAACTAATTGCTGTTCCAAATTAAGAGCTGGCATATAAGAATCACTCATTTTGTATGCTAATAATTGATATAGTTTTTCTTGTCTATATTTATTTCTGTTGAAGTTCTTTTAATGTACTTCTGAGGTGCCTCAGCAGCCTGCTATGTAATCTTTAATCCTGTGGATCTGTGCAAAAGGACAAATAATCATCTCTTCATAAGTTTACACAATGAGAAACCTTTGAGCAGAATGAAACCAATGAGTTTCTATGTCAGCATTAGAGGGAATGAAGAATCTTGCACAAATAGGTGTTAGACTAACATGAGGCTTTAGAGAGTAGGAGGAAACAGGAAAAGGACAACAAAAATTCAATGCAAAATTTAGATTACACAATAACATTTCATCTCTTTTAGCATCTATATGAGGTACTTATAAGTCTAATACTTAGCATTTTTGGTTTTTTTAAATTTCTCATAGGAAGAGTAAATATGGTGGGTTGGGTTTTTTTTCCAACACTCTGTAAAGAACAGCTGTAAGTTATAACATCCTTTCAAAAGAAAATTTAAATGATACATACTTAATTTTTAATCAAACACAAACAATAAATTGTGAGGTTTCATATTGTTCATCCTTCTTTGTAAACAAAATTGATTTAATATGTTATCAAATTAATACAGTTCCATAAATTCTTTGATGGCTTGATCATTTCTTAATTCTACTCAAACATTCATTTCAAAGTTACAGTTTTTACATTTAGTTTTCACTCGTTAGGATATTTGTTACTTTAACTTTGCTGTTCTTTGTCTCAAGTGCTGTATTTATTAATTTCGGTCACTTTTCAAGATTCTTTAGACTTTTAGATTCTTTAGATGCAGATGGGAAATAAATTTCTGTTCTAAAATCCTTTTAAATTGGCTGAAAAAATTGCAATTATATACATGTATATATATAAAACCTGATAAATGGAACAGTCAGAACAGTAATTGAAACCAACAAATAGTTACTTAGGCAGTGATTCCATACTCTTAAAGATAGACATGAAATTGGATGGAATATTCTCTAGCCCTGAAGTAAAATTGACTTCTTGAAGAGTCACTTTTTGACTATGAAACTGGAGTTTCATACACTTTCAGTGTATTATGGTAAAGCAACAATATCTAGGGTTACAAATCCCCTGCTGAATAGAACAGTATATAAATCAGAATATTTTTCCAGTTTAAAGGTCCAAAGTTGCATAAAACTAAGAATTTTCCAAGCTTAACACATTTGACAGTGTTTATTGAATAATTTATGCCATCAATGTTTACCCATTTGTTAGTTACCAAACATTACCTGAATTCAAACATAGTGTGCCCACTGTCTGCCTATGACTGCTAAAACACAAAATTAAACCTTCCCTTATGTGCAAGTGTTTTAACATGCTACATGTTGCCTCCCTCAGGGGAATGTATTGATTAAGGAAAAGAGCCCAAATGCTGAAAGTCAGGAATGGAGAAGCACTTTCAAATTAAAATAATATGTAACTGCTGGTGGTACATAGTTGCTTCTTTAGCAAAATCAGCATTCAGAGAATTTGAGCACATCACTTAAATGGCAGTAACTTGAAAAACTTCTGAATGCTTAGACACAAATTGAACCCCTGAAATGAACTTTCTACTTTCTGTAGGAGTCTACATCTCCATCCATAACAAATCAACAAAAATTTGTATTCAGTCATCTGTTGAGATTTAGCAACTTAAAAACTATGCTCATCAGGCAATATTTACTCATTAAAACTGCACTATGAAACAATTGCACAAGCCAAACAGCTTCTTATTTTTTCCTCTGAAGTATCAGGCAATATTTACTCATTAAAACTGCCCTATGAAACAATTGCACAAGCCAAGCAGCTTCTTATTTTTTCCTCTGAAGTGTCACATAAAATAACCAGTCAGTGCACATATCACAAATCAAAAAAATTTATCCTCTCCTTAGTTTCACAAAACATAATCAGAAATCTCAGTGCCAATGTCAGGAAATACTAATACTTAGTGATACTTAGTGATAGATTAGACCTTATAATTCATCCAAATTCCATTAAAAAGTATCAAAGTGAAAATGTTCCAATGTTACCCAAGTGTGACAGCTCAAATTGTGAAAAAACTGGACATTGAAAACACTTACCACCTCCTCAAAAGGCTCTGCTTTTATTTTCACATCAATGAAAACAGATTACCCAAGTGTGACAGCTCAAATTGTGGAAAACTGGACATTGAAAACACTCACCACCTCTGCAAAAGGCTCTGCTTTTGTTTTCACATCAATGAAAACAGCGGAAGCTACTCTAATTCTAAAGAGCTAAGTTCCATGATGTTTCTCACTCTTTTTTTCTCTCCATAGTTCATCTAAATACTGATGGTTCTAGTGATCAGAACAAATAATATGTGTATAATTGCATACAGTGATAAATACTACTAAATTAGTCCAATGTGGAAGGAAAGACAGGAAGAGCAGCAGAAGGTTCCAGGGACAAAATTTTAAAAGAGCTATTAATTCAAAGTAGAAACGAGATACAGGAAGGGATGGATGAAAATTAAAAATATGGTATTAAATAAAGCATTATAAAATGTCGGAAGATGCATTTAGGGAAGAGTAATGAAAATTGAATTAACAGCTGGGAGTGTCATGTTCTTTCACAGGTGGTTCAATATTCAGTACTTAGTACAATAAATAAGATGAGACTTCAGGGCATAATATTTAACCTAACATATGTTTAAGAAAGATTTCAACAAGGTAGGAGCTGGCTCTACTGATATTGTCACTTCAAAGGTCAGCACATCTCTACAAACCCTCCAAACTTGTCTACTAGAAATTTTGTGAAAATGTCATATTTCTGTACTAATGAACATTAGCAGTTTGTAAAAACATAGATAGACCTTAGCATAGTAACCAATTAGTAAGTTCTTATGACTGTAAGGCAAAATCATAACATTTCTGTGGGAAAGGCAGGCTTGGGCCAACGTTCTTTCACTGGAAACATTGCTACAGAGAAAATTACAAAGCCATGTCATAAAGTTCAGTGAGATTTCATCTTCCAGAAAGATTGCAATTCTACATCTACAGAGGTTAAGCTGGAAAACCTAACAAAACTAGATTTTTAATAGTTTTAATTAAATACTTGCTTCACAATGTTTCCAAAATTAACATTTAATATGAAAATTACTCACTCATGCATATCTTACAATTGAAGAAAAACCAGGAACAAGTTTAATAACATATTTTCTGTACCAGGTTACTTATATTAGAATTGCCTAGTATTATCTAATTAGTTGCTATGTATTCATAAGATAAAAAATAAGGAGTTTATTTCCTCATCATAAAAATAACACTGAATACTTCATAGTATACTGCATTATGTATAGTCCACTAGACTGTAGTATATATACTATATAGCAAATTATAAGGGATAAGGCATAACAGAACTATATTGTAAAGGTGCAGAGTTAAGTATGTGGTGGTGTGACCAACAAACTGCCTATGCACAAGTCACTTCAGGAATAGCAAAAATGTGGCCATAATGATGTTTGTGTTTGTTCTGAAGTGGAGGAAAATGCTTATTAGTCAAACTGTATGTGATAGTACAGGGAAAAGGGGGAAAAACCAACAAAACAAAACAAAAAAATGACTCACATTTTGCCCAATATTCAGATACGTCTTCTTAAAAAATATCCAAGTGTTTGCAGAAATATTTGTCCTCTTGACTTGGACTTCATTTTCAAAAAATATTCTGGGTCACTTAATATTTGCTTTCTTCAGTACCTCAATAAATACTCTGGCTGGCAGTGGTGCTTTGCAAATCAAACACCACGGGAGTGTTTCAATGAACATCTTTCCCTTCCCTGGAAGTGTTCAAGGCCAGGTTGGATGGGACTTTGAGGAACCTGCTCTAGTGGAAGGTGACCCTGTCCATGGCAGGGGAGTTGGAACTCCCCTGTACATAATACTGTGTCTTATTATGTATTTATTTATGCATTTCTTATATATTAAAAAACAAGCTTTAGTGCTTCTTTAAAAGTGAAAGCTGTACATTTAAAGGAGTTCTTACTTGTGAAAATGTATTCAAATCTCACTTGAACACATATTCAAATAGACCTGTTTAGCAATACATTAAAATAAATAAACTGGCAGTTATAGAAAATAGGCCAATAAATATTAATTTATTTATCTAGGAATCTTACTCTTCCTTTTTGCCTGTATAGACCCAAGAGGTCCTTGGTTGCTCTTCCAATTCGCTTCTGGTTCTTTTGACATGCATAATATTAGGAAATCTAGGTACATATAAATAAATAAAAAGTTTTATGCTGTAATATTAACGTTACAGCAAAATTTTCCTCAGTATCAAGCCATCATTTCAATTCTTTTAGGTAGTGCTATCGTGGTTTATGTTTTTGAACTTTATAGAGGAGCATTAGAAAGGAGATACAACAAATTACTCAGGGTATGTGTAGCTAGGTCAAAGACCAAAGCTCTGAGCTAACAAAGTGTCATGATCAGTTTGTAACTCCAGGTCTGTTTATGTCTCAGTTGGTCTGTGTTTAAACAGGAATTACAAGCATGCAGCAAACTATTGCTATTATTGTCAGTACTGTAGAAAGAGCAGCCAAATATTTTAGTACACTATTGCACAGTAATTGGTATTCAACTCTCATTCTTCACCTAATGCATCTGAATAAGCTCTTGACGTAGTTCAAATGATGAGCTTTGATGATAGAGACAGCTATATGGGAAGGGAAGGGCAAAGAGTAGCATGGAATGAAACTGAAAAGGAAGGAATTTGGTGTAAGTAAGAAAATTTTCAAGTACCTTTTCTTTGTAAAATCTTAATTCTCAAAGCTGTAGGAAGCAAATTTTCAGAGATCTCCTAACATTATTTTACATCTCCACAGATGCCATGTTTTTACACAACTTGAGTAATCTTTCAACAGTTTTTTGAAGTGATATATGAATACTGGAAAGAATAAGCTAGCAGCTGTCCAAGTGGAAGAGGGAAGCAGAGGAATGGGATGTACTGCTTGTGAACAGGAAGCAGAATTAAAACAAGCCACTGAAACAGCAGCATAGGTTAGCATATTCCAGTTGTAAAATAAAGAGCTTTATACAAGCTTGCCAAGTCTGGCATTGTCTGGCAGAAAGCTTTGAAATCCATCATCATGACTGTGACTCAAGTCCTAGATTCTGAGCAGGGCATACACAGCTCTAATGGGATAATACTGACTCTGGGGATTGCTTCCTTGAACATGTGTGCACTGAACTTTCCTATTTTCCCAGTTTTAGTGACTAGAAAACCCCTCAAGAGAGTATATATACTACAAGTTACCTGTGAAGCAGGAAGAAATGACTGAAGAGCAACAACAGGAATGCATGTTAAACTTTTCATCAGGTACAATATAAGTATGTTTTCTATTTAAATGTCAATTTTTTAAATGTTACCTTTTGTTTTCCACAACTATGGCAGGTAGATCAAAAGATGCTAATCCTGTGATAAAATCCATATTTATTTATTAATTTACATGACACTAAGTCAGACTGTTGCAAAATAGCTTAGATGCCACACATGCTTTTCCCTTCCTATGTTCATTGTTGTAAAGCCTGTGTGTTAAAATGCACTGATGGATAGAGAAGTGTCTGGACTCTGAAAACAGAAAAGTATGTGAGGACAGACCTTCATGACTGCAAAACTTTGTGCCTGTCATGGTTTAATCTTAGTTGTCAACTAAGCACCACACAACCACTTGCTCACTCCCCCCAGTAGCAGGTCTTTTCCCTTCCTATGTTCATTGTTGTAAAGCCTGTGTGTTAAAATGCACTGATGGATAGAGAAGTGTCTGGACTCTGAAAACAGAAAAGTATGTGAGGACAGACCTTCATGACTGCAAAACTTTGTGCCTGTCATGGTTTAATCTTAGTTGTCAACTAAGCACCACACAACCACTTGCTCACTCCCCCCAGTAGCAGGTTGAAGAATCAGAAAGAAGGGTAAAAGCTAGAAAAACTCATGAGTTGAGATAAAGACAGTTTAATAGAGAAAGCAAAAGCTTCACACACAAGCAAAGTAAAACAAGGAATTAGTTCACTGTCTCCAATCAGTAGGCAGGTGTTCAGCTATCTCCAGGAAATCAGGGCCCCATCATGCTTGCAACAGTGACTTGGGAAGACAAACAGCATCACTCCATGCGTACTCCCTTCCTTCTTCTTCACCCTGCTTTATATACTGAACATGACACCATATACCATGGAATAAGGGGTGGATAATGAGCTGATTTTGCTGTGAGCCAAAAGGCTATACAAGTAGGACATAAGCCATTTTAAAGACCAAAATGATTATTTATTTGCTAACACACACAGTAGATAATGAAGATTAAAGGGTTAAGCATGGTAAGACGCCTAAAATTCTCTCTTGTCCATTCACTCATCAAACAGATGAATAAAGGTTGACTGCTGCTACTTTTTGAACTGTGCTGTTCCTTTTACTTCTGCCAAGTTGCTTGTCTCCAATTCCCTGGGATTTTTCTTAGGATTTTACACCTTTTCATATCAGTGTTTTCCCTCCTGAATCCTTGACCTGCTAACTACCCAGTCTCAACAGTCTTCTCTCTGTCTGAAATTTTACCTTTCTTACCTTGAATGAATGTGCTTTATGCACTTTTTGATGACTCCTTCCCACTGCTTAGCAGTTTTCTCAGAAATCTAAGCCAAGGTTTCACAGCTGTTCTCTATCAAACCAGGCCTTGTACCACAGCCAACTGAACCCCTGGGAGGAGGGTTATATCCAGGTTACACCTATACAGGTTTATTTGACCGGGTCAGGGACCTTCCCAAGGTACTGGAAGACAACAAACTGTGTTATTAAATTGCTGCCACACTTCTTAGCACAGTTTGGGCAAGGCCAAGTAGCACTCCCCAGATAGTGCCTGGGCATGCTTTGAGGGCTAGTATTGCACAGTAACTGTTAACACCACACAGTTTTGACATGGTTTCCCAGTAGTGGGGTGTGAGAGAGTTTAATAATGCAGGCTCCAACACCAGAGAGTAAATACAGGCATGTATAATTTATTACTGCAGATTTAGGCTGTCATACCACCAATCTAGCACCAGCAACAATTTAAAAGAGGAAAGGGGCATACAAACTAAAATCAGAATTAATATATTATCCTAGATGTCAGCTATAGTAAATATATTTAAATTATACTGATACCCTTTGGGGAGATTTGGCTAGTGAGAATACTTGATTGTCCAAAATAACCAATCTCATTAAAATTCAATAGCAAAATCCACAAAGCGATGAGGAAAAAAAAAATCAGTTTGCCAAATGAGGACAAGTTTATTTTAAACCATATGTGATTTTTTTTCCCTGAACAAATATGCATGAACATGCGTGCGTGCACGCATGAAGCGGAGTACGTTCCGGTGAAGGTTGCTAACACATTCCTCCCAAAATAACTTCAAAGAATTAACATAATGAATGTGTAAATTAAAGCAGAAACATGTTACATTTTCACTACCCTACAAGCTGAAAGCAGCTTGGCTGATTTGCTTTGAACTTTCAAAATATTCCTCTTTTGTAGTTTCAAACAAGGCAAAAGAATTTGCAGGCCAGACAGTATAGCTTTAAACAATGACAGAGGTGCTGAAAACTAGGCCAACAAGTGGAATACTGGTTGAATCTTTAACTACTCCCATTCTTTCAAGTTCTGCAGACTCATAACATAGTCTGTAGAAACATGCAACATCTAAGTTTTTATGTAGGTTTGCTTAACATTGTCACAAAGAGAAACTGGAACATTCCTCTTGATTTGCAACATATTTTATCCTCCTCTCTCCCCACAACACACACACTGAATACTCTGCATAGTTTATCTACTGAAATGGGATTTCATGTTTCCTTTCCTTGTACAAGTTTTATTCTGTTACTGAGGTAAAAGTATCAACAGGGGATAAAATACCATTCTCAATATATTAATGAATGTTCCCCGTGTTCTAGGCATTCCAATGGGCTTCAAAAATGTGCATTTTTCCCTTACAGGCATACTTTGTTTTTCTCAAGATAAAAAAGAAGCTATAAATAAGCTATTCAGATGTCCAGTGTTAATGATAGTTAAAATCTTTAGAGCTGACTAGACCCAGACAGCCAAAAGGTGAAACTGATTTTAGTTTAATGTGTTACTCCATATTTCCTGAGTCTGAAAGAAAGTGTTACCCCTTCTAACATCTTACAGCTTTTGCAGAGGCATCTTGTGTTTCTATTTTGCTTTGTCTTATTTCCATTCAAATCATCTCTTGCAGTGTTAACATTGCAAGAATTTGAAATAAAAAAAGGGAAAAAAGAGAGAAAAAAAATGAAAAAGGAAAAGGCAAAAAAAATAAAAATAATTAGAAACTTGTTTTGTAACTACTTCATGTTTACTTAAACAGAAACTAGGTAATGTATATCACAACAGAGTTTAAAGAGAAGGGAACAGAAGTAAATTAAAGCCAAAGAGTAGAAACTCCATATGCTACAGATTGTTGAACACCTGTTTTTCTCTAAGACCCTGGAATCTAATGGGAGGGCAATGTTAAAGCTGTGGTGGGGGAGCTCATGATGCTAAAACCACAAACCATATTTCATCAAAATTTTGTTTGTAAGCCTAGAACTGGCATATCATCTTATTATGAGACAAAAGAGCAGAAATATTGAAGTTGCATGGGTCTATGATGGCTGGAGTCTTATTATTGTTCTGGTCTTATTGTTGCTTTTGCTGTTGTTTTATACATTTTGATTGCAGACAGTTTTTCCACTGGTTTCTTTATTGTGCTTTTGTACATAGCAATCAATGATCTTGTTTCCTTATCTAGCCCTACAGGAGAGCTATGTTCTCTCACTCCATCTGCCATCAGCCTCTCTCAGGTAATAAATGAGAGAGATGATGAGCACTCTGCTTGCTTCCCTCAGGTCCTGTGACTCACCCTCCTGGAAGTCCTTTTTGCTTGAGGGATCCTGGCTGATCGTATTTTCCTCCTTCTTTCTCTCTCCTGCAACATTGAATAGCCAAAAGCAGACCAGAGGACCATAACTGCTAGCCATCTGCTTTCTCTGCAGACTAGAAAAAGCAGCAAAAAATAAAATTATAAATAATTCACTCTGATTGTGCCTTGATTTATTAAAAGTGTTATACTCCATGAGCAAAAAAAAAAAAGGGAAGCAGGGGAGAAATAGAGAACAAGAGACAGTTAGTATTTATTACTGCAATTTTCCAAGCATAAAAGAATCAGACTATATAAAGAAAAATTAAGCAATCTAAACCAATTCCCTATAGTTTTGCAAATGGGTGTTCTCTGTCAGCTACTCTGATCACTGATATTATTAGCATTATTTTGCATACATTCTTTTAAGGGGTACAAAAGGTACCTATGAAAGGTAATAAGAGAGGATTTCTTTTATTGTCATGGATACTTCACATCCAGAAAGTTTTACAATATCAGGAACAATACAGAGACATATTAGAAGGTGAAAATTTTGCTCACAATTTGTCAGTGAAATACACATTGTCGGCAAACCTTCATGCAGAGCAATGCATGTTTTTGGGGTGATACCTCAGCCACACCTGAACCACGTGTTTAGCTGTATCAGTAGATAAAATTGGCTAAAGAATGTTCTCTGAACTTAAAACCAGTTTCAAAATGACAAAAATCGTCTGCAAAAAAAAAAGGTAAAAAAAATCAGGCCAAAGAAGATGGAATTTCTAGGGTAAATTTAAAACTATGCTAGTATTTTGATTCAGATTTATAAATAGTGAATTTAAATGGAAATTTCAAATATATTTTCTAAAAAAAAAAATCATTAAGTCTATCCATACTATATACACTTTTCTTTTATGCACAAAGAAACAAAACCACATGCTCCAAGGAAGACTGGAAGAAGTTTTTGTTTTCTAGAGAAACAATTTTCATTCTAAAATTGAGGACACTGTCAAAAGTATACGTAAGCATGTATTTACAATGGTTTGTACTGATTTGTGAGTATCTTGGAGTGTTTTGTTTGGACTTCCACCAGTCCTACCACCACGTAGCTAACTCAATGCTTGCCATTAACCCAGGAAGAAGCTGAGAGCTGAGGTAAAAATACTAGAGGAGGGGCTGATTTTTTGCATAGGAATTGTGATGGTGCTTGCTAGAAGTCTTTCTTTCATATGGGACTTTATTTATTATATTTAGTTTTCCAGATTTTGCATTTCCAATTCTCTCCCTGATTCTGCTGGTGGGAGACATCTGAGTGGGGCTTGGTTGCTGGTTGGGGTTAAACCTTGACACCTTCCTTACGAGATATTGCATCAGAAGTCAGTGTCTGGATTCAAATTGTACATCGATATGAGCAAAACAATACCAGGGCATGAAACTGAGCACAGATGTGTGACTACCCAGTCTGTTGCTAGTAACAGAGTATCTGGAAGGCTTTCAGCTGAGCATAACTAATATTCTCTGATACAGTGCCTGCCTTTAGTGCAAGGATTAAAGGCATCAACAGAGAGTCAGTTTTAGTGCTCAGTCTGTATGCAAGTACCTTATTCTTGAAGGGACAGTGCCATTGTATGATTCAAGCCTTGCCAAGTGGTATGGATTATCAATAACCTCCTTGAAATGTACTTCTGAGGGTGTGAAGTCAGTTTGTACAAATGATGAGGAAAGATAGGAATTGGGTTTAAAACAGGAAAGTGGATTTCAAATGTTTCTATCAAAACTGAAGAATCACTTTTTTTTTTTTTCACTTGAGTTGCACTCAGCATATAATGAAATACTGTGTGGTTCATTTCTCCTCCATTTGAAATATGATTTACAAGGATATCTGAAAACTATAGCATTTAAGTCTTGCTGATCCCCCAGCAGGACAGCACTGTTTAGAAGCCAAGACAGCAAAGAATTCAGGAGAGAGAAGGTTTTTGACTGAAGTCATGTTTAATGAGGTTATTAGTATGCAAAAAACGGGGCTCCAGATGTAGCATACGGAAGGATTAGACACAAATTCAAGGTAGCAATTGTCAAGGAAAAAAAGGTGTGACTACATGAAACTAATTTCTGTCAAAGAATAAAAGGGTGTCTTTTCAATCACGCAAATTCTAGCTCCAAACACAGGGCTCAATCTAATAAAACTTCATGAAAATTCAGGAGCTTTCATCTCTCAGTAAGTTTTCACTAACCACTCAATGATGTTACACAAAAACATGTGGGAAATCTGAAGCAGTGAAAATGGACATAAAATGAAAGTTACGGAGTTTCAAAGACAGAAGGTTATGGCACAGCTCAGTGGGGGTTTGTTTCCTGTACATAGTTGATAGCAGAAACCAGTTCCATTCTGCTTTAGCTACCTACTGTTTGTAAGGTGGTAGAAGTCCCTGAATAGTTGCCCCTAAAGAATTTGCATTTCAGAAGGAAAGTCCCCAACTTTTAAGTTATTAGAGGTGAATCTGTGATGGGGCATAGGAGGAGGAAAAGACTCTATTCTGCTCTCATAAAGATAGAAATAATCTCTTATATTTCTTCCTGAAGCTATGCAGGATATTGAGATAAATCTGTATGTGAACATTGTAGAGAAAGTTCTCAGTAACTGAATCCTGTAAACCCATCCACCAATCTATGTGTTTCAATATAAACAAGGAACAAGAAAGCTCATCTGAATCATAAAATCATAGAAAAGTATAGGTTGGAAAAGAACTTTGAAGATTATCTAGTTTCAATTCTGCCACAGACAGGGATATCTTCCACTTAATATTTTTTTTATATTGTGGTGCCCAAACCTGCACACAATAGTCAAGATGAAGCTATACTAGCACAGACTAGAGAGGGACAAATGTTTAGAAAGAAAAAATATCACAGATTGCTGAACACTTCTTTCCATATTGTTTCTACAGACTTCTTTGACTAAAAAGAAAAGATCAACAGTCAATCTGTTGATGATTTTACAGCATGTTTTGAAATATTAAACATTCTTTGAAATAATTTTGTCTAATAAATTTTTAAAAAAATTATAAAATGTTTTCTATTTTCCTTGAGGAAAACAGCATTCAGTCTTGAGGCTTGATATGGTTAAGATTTATAAAGCAATGTCCCTTTGAAGTTTATTACAGTGATGAGGAAGAGCAGAATATGAACAATGACACTCAGTCTGAAGTTTCTATTTCCAGCTCTGTGAATTGTAATGATTTGAGAGTTATTATTGGGTCATATTTTGGAGAAACTCTTCCAGAACCATATTTAGAAGTACCTTCATAAATGCTTTAGATTATCAAGATAACTAGGAAATGGAATTTTTGATATTGTGAAAAAGTAGGTTTAATGCATCGAGTTTGACAACAATGTTACATTTCAAATTATATATCTGCTCAAGTCTAGTATATCACTATAGCCATAAATGACCTTTCTGTAAAAGTGGAAAGTTAATTTAATTAGTAAATATAATACTTCATTTACTATCCTATAATTTCAGACCTAACTCAGTGTCATTTGTAGGAATACATTGTTTTTTCATTGGCCCCTGAAAATCTGAACAAATATTGTGACTCAGTTGATGCTATTCTTACTAAAATGATACAATCTCCTTTTAGCAAAATCTGCCCTTCAAAAGAGAAAAGTGAGTCCCGAAGAACAGTAAAAATTTCAGCTTCCTGAATTTTATATATTAGCATTTTGTCCCCTGAATGTAATTTTTTTTATAGCAGCTAATTAACAGGTGGATGCCATCCAAAAACTTGATCGTTTCAAAATGCAAGTTGCAATTACTGGTGGATAGCAAAGGAGAATGGAGCATGTTCACACTCCAAAACCTAGAGACAGGTAAGCAGAACATACTTGATTTTGTATGAAAATAACCTTGCTTAATGACCTTGTTTGTTTCCTTTCACCTATGTGTGATCATAGATACCACTTCATCTGCAGGAGTATCATCCTTACTCTTCCTTGTACTTATTCCTTCATAATTTCCACTTATTTTATATACTTTGTGTATTCACCCATCTCCTTTCTGCCTCCTCCATGTGGGATCTCAGTAACGAGTAGTGTACAAGAAGGAAGACAATAAGGTAAAGTCCCAGTCAAAAGATTTCTTTGGTATAAATTTCAAATGGTCAATAGTAATATTTTGTCTGGACTCAGGCTAGCAGTTACATCAGTTAAAAACAACACTATAAAAATCATGATAAATATGGCTTGGTGGATACTTTGTTCAGAAAAGGAATGGCTTGAAGCAATGGATTCATTAGTTTTAACTGAATTAGGCAATATTAATCTCTGAGTAAATGTACAAGAATAGCACAGAGATTTTATGAGCACCTAACGAACATGGCCAACGTCAATCTACTTCGCTTTAATTTAGAGTAGTTCACTGTATGTAATCATCACTATAGAACAACATGTCATTATAACCTTGTATTATTTTGCTTTCTGGTTTATGCCTGACAGGGTCCTGAGGCCACTGCCAGTCCTTAGAGAGCCAGCCACCAGGCTTGTGAACTTCATTCTTGGAAGTGTTCAAGGCCAGGCTGGATGGAGCTCCAAGCAACCTGGTCTAGTGGAAGGTGCCCCTACCTGCAGCAGGGAGAATAGATGTTCTGTAAGGTCCCTTCCAACCCAAGCCATTCTATGATTCTATGATTAGTTTATATGGATGTTTCATTAGAAGAAAAAAAATATGTCTTTTTAGTCAATATTCCTCAGGCAAAATAAAGATGATATGTTACTTTTAATAGAATGAAGCAAAGAGGTTTTTAATAATATCACTAATGGGGAGAGGTGATTCAATTGCCTTCTTATTAAATCAGACTACTGGTCTCAGATTGAAAGCTTATAAGTACACTGAAGTTATAAGAAATTATCTGTATACATTAGGAAATCTAAAAAATGGATATATTTCTATTCCTCTGTTTTTGCAACTAATCTACCCTGTTCCGCCAATTCTTTTAAAAAAATATTAAAAACAATAGCTGCATGATGGTGAAATTACACAGAATTAGGGTGAAGAGAAATGAAAGGACCCAAAAAAAAGCAGTAAGGAGAACCTTGGCTTTGACCCTATATTCCTTCACTGACAGAGAAAATTCAAGTAGGATTCCTGTGGGATACTGTAACAATCCAGAAGGATTTCTCCCTTTTTTCAGGAGTGACTCTATGAGCAGGGTACATTTTGTGTCCTGAAAATACATTTTGCATGGCCTAAAAATATGTGTCTGGCCACATTTTCCTAATGATACAGCCTCTTTTTAAATTAGTTTTGGTACAAAAATGAGTTTAAATATTTCTTTTGTATCAAATAGAAAAAAATGAACTGAAGTCTTAAGTATTAACATGCAAGAAACTATTCAGAGGTAATACACTGGATATAAAATATTCTCATTTTTAGGACAGCATCTATTAGAGCACTTGGCCAAGACTAGATTAAGAAACATATTTAAATTGTATCATGTGGACTAAAACCCATAAACAATGATAGAAAAAGAGAATGCTGAGCCAGGAACCAGTGGGATATATGTTACATTTACTAGGCTAAGAATTTTCTACTTATAAATTACAGAATCCTTGGCTTTAAGGAAAGTTTTGCTGCAAGGTCACCCTATCTTAGTATTCTATGGGGCTTTATTGAACTTCTTCAGGGAAAGTCACCAGGATCTCTTTTCTATAGGTCTAATTTCCTTGGAGTTAAGAAAATCAAATAATAAGATACCAAGATTCCTTCTGCTCTCCATCTTGTCTATTCTTATGTTAAGCAATGCTTCATTTCCTCCAAACACTCTGTTGCTATGTTATTGAGTTATAATAGCTAAGAATGTATTTTTCAAGCCTGAGTGCAAAAAGCATTTTAACAATTTTCTTATTTTACAGAAAGCAGCATCAAACTGAATCAATAGTGGACATGTGACTCTGGCAGGAAAGAGTTGCCTTTTAATAGAATCATAGAATCATATAATTTAAAGGTTGGAATGGACCTTACAGATCATTCAGTCCCAATCCCCTGCCCTGGGCAGGGACACCTCCTCACTAGACCAAGATGCTCAAGGCTCATCCAGCCTGGCCTTGAACATTGCCAGGGCTGGGGCAGCCACAGCCTCCCTGGGCAACCTGGGACAGGGTCTCACCACCCTTATATATAACCTAGTTAAGTTGGGAATGCAAAGAATGAGAGAAGATGAGCAAGTAAAATGGGAATATAGAAGTCTGACAATGCACACAACTTCCCAGTTTTGTTTTCATTTTTTTATTAGAAGCAAAGTAATTATTCTACCTTCTTCTTCTTCCATCTTCTTTTTCTATGCTATATGAAAATAACTAGAATGAACAGAAGAAATGAATTGACTTCTGAGTAAATATTAAAAGTGCTAATTTTAACAGGTAAATGATGACAAAGTGGTTCATGATATTCTACAAATATCTGATGGCTGTTATGATGTATAGATAGTGGTTATTTATTGTGGCACATAGTAGAATAATTGATAAAAAATAAAAGAACATTTGCAGTTAAGATCAGGAAACACTTGCCAATAGGGAGATACAGATATCTAGTCCTGCACATGATTAGAAAATATGCAGTAGGAAAAAATCTAACAAGCCAGTCTGTAAATCCTTTCCATCTCTCTTTTGTAATCCCTTCTAATTTTTATTTGATTAATAGGGTAGGGTGTGGACCATCCTTCTGAAGCCAAAGTTTGAGACCACTATATGCCATCATTTGAAAATGCTTGGGTAATGTTAAAAGCTTCTGGTGTTATGTCTGTTGCCATTCTAACGAATCTCTGTTAATTGAATCCTCATTGCCCTTTCATGCTTTGCTCTGTGTATCCCAAAAGAATTCTGTAAGCTGTCAGCCAGATATCTGTATAATTTACTTGGGATTTGAAAGATAACTAATGGCTGAAGTAGTGCAAATTCAAAAGGAACACTCATGTGAATCATTAATTGTTTAATTCTCATCTGGGTAATAAAACAATATAACTAGAAAGACCAACACAATATGGGTATAAAATCTGGGTCTTTGGCATATCTGGAGTAGGAAAATACCACTAAAAAATTGTCTATGATGTAGAAATCTCTTAATTATTTTATTCTGATTGGTTATTGATATATCTCTTTTCTCCTGGTTACAATGACAAAAAGGGTCCATTGCAGCAATAAGGAGAGCCATATACATAGAAAAAGTATTTTCTTAAATCCAAATTGTAATTCAGGACAGAAATTAAAAATTGAAAGGGGCAAATTAGACCTCCAATATCAGAAAAGCATGATGTGCATGAACCAGAACTATTGTCTTACCTGGGGAAAACATGGGTTGTCCTATTGTGGTAATTTCTAATGCAGTTGCCAGCTTCCTTTATATAAACAAGCTATTGCTAACCAAACCCTCAGGAATAATATAACAATGTATTCTGATAAATTTCCATCCCTTCTCTACACTAGAGCTTCTAAAACTCTTATTCCTATGATTTAAATCTAGTCTTCACTGTTTACTAATTTTGGTTTTTGTAGTCACTGGAATGTGTTTTGGTGTTGTTTTTTGTTGTTTCTTTCTTTTTTTCTTTTAAAGTTCACCACATTTTTAGAATATATTTTATTTTCATTTCTCCTTAAAATAAAGTTGCATAGTTTATGTTCTGCTCCTCTTCAGTCATTCCATTTTTTTTTTTTTTGTTTGGTTGTTTGTTTTCAAAATATTCTTTTTCCCATGGGTTCATATAAGAGACAAAGAATAAAATATGTCTTGTTCTTCTATGAGGTTGAAAGAGGAAGTTATTCCATTTTGTCAGAGGTTTATTTATTTATTTAAATATGCTAGAAGAATAAGAGCATTCTGTCTCAGAGGTTTGAATTTCTAATGATTTGGACTTCCACATCCAGTGTTCCTGATTTTTTTTTTTGAAGAATTACAAATCATATACAAATAGAAGGACACTATGGCACACCTTATTTTTACCAGTTTGTTTTGTTAGTAATACACATGGAACCAGTATTTTTCTACAAAAATCACAAGACCAATTGTTCCTATCACATGCAACAAACTCTCAAACTTCTCTAAAAAGTTCTCTAAAAAGTCACCCAATGCATGTAGAAATCATGCAGAAAGGTACTGGCCTAATCAGGAAAGGCAATTATGACAGTGTGAGGTTAACTAGCTTTATATTGAGCTGTAGCCATGGATATTTAGCCAAACACAGAGCCACACTCGTAACTCTGTTGTGTCTTGTTCTTTGTGAGCCAGTTCTGCTATAGTTCATGTATATTCATGGTGGTTTACAGCATATTGCTGAAATAATAGGAGTTAAGAACACTAAAGCACTTGCTTCATAGAGTACAATACCTGCAATGTTAAAGGTCTGACTGACATGAAAGGATGACTAGATGCTGTTGCTACTATATTAATCAATTGCCAATGAAAGATTAAGCCTCTCTCACTTCTTCTGGTCAGAAATGCATCCTGGACCTGATAAATAGTGCTAATGCAAGGTCTTCCTGAAAAAAACTTCTTCCCTTCCCCCTGAACCCTCTACCTATTTATTACCACAGAATTTTCGGAAGGAAAAAAGTCAGCTGTTGCAGCACATATCATGGGAGTTAGTGTGAGTAGAAAGTAATGTAGAAAGTTTCTGGTGAAAGCTTCTCTGAAGAATTATTTCCTTGAGCATGTTTGATTTGCAGAATTAAATCTCTCATGTTGTTGAAAGCTGTTAGCAAAACCATGCAGAAAGAATGTGGGGTTTGGGGAAAAGAGCAGGACAGAAATAATGAGTCTATCTTCTAGCTGCCTTGCAAAAAGAGATACTGAGTTATATAAAGATGAAAAGTTTAGCAAACATCTCTCACTATTAATGTTTTTATTGCTCACTTAAACTTACTTACAAAATCTTATGAACTTTTCTGTTGCTTTATCGCTGTCCTCAATCCCTATATGAAGGCTAAAAATATTTAGCATATGCTAATTTTGTTAGACATATGAAGAAAAAAGTATTGAATATTGAATGCAGCCTTTAGTGATAGCACACAGTCTATCCCTAGATGTCCCTTTCAATCAAAACAGAAGGAAAACAAAATATTTTTGCGTCCTGATTGCTTTTCCTTTCATGTCTTAAAAGAATTCACAAAGATATCTCATCAGTTTGTGCCTAAGTTTCCAACTACGATTCTGAAAACAGTTTTAAATAAAGGCAAACTTTACACACAAAATTGAAATGCCTCAGTTTTGAAGCCATGCATTCTGTGTAAACACCATTTATATACAGATTTTGCTAAGAATTTAGGGATAAATCTGCCTTCCAATAAATTATGTAGGGATAGAATCAGTGAAGGTAGTAAGAATTAGGGTGAGTTGCCTACAACCCATTGCAGACAGCCCTTAAGACAGCTTAATAGAAGGTATTTCATGAACATCAAGACCTTGAAGTTCTAGGGACTGTATTACCATTCCCTTTTTAGTTACAGTATTTTTCTACACCATATTCTTAGATCTGATATGAATAATGGAGTCTGAATACTTGGAACTACTCAGTTAGCTCTGATGTATAACTGATGGATCTTGTTTTTGTTCTTAAGATCTACATTATTTTATTTTCATATAATTAATTCATTTCAGCTATGAATCCATCTTGAGCTAAATTTCTTAGATGCTGTTCTGAGCACAGACCAATGACTATTCTGTAACCTTTTTGACATTCAATCCTATTCATTTGTAACCTCAGTTTGCCTGGTTTAGGCCTTATCCTTCATTGTATAATGAACTCAGATATAAGCTCTGCATAGAGTTACAAAGACAATTTGTTTGCTGAGACTAGTGTCATTAAGTATATTAAACATATTTCATTCTGGAAAGTGGTCAGCATGTATTTACAGAGACAGTTTCATGATGTCATATGAAGAGCTTTTAATGACAATTCCAAACAAAACTAGGATTAAGGGATTGGAGCATGAAAAACTGAGGTAATTAGGCCTGTTCAACCTTGAAAAGAGATGATTGAGAGGGACCTCATCAATATCTATCAGTATATAATAGGAAGGTGCCATGGTCTAGTAACCATGGTAGGGTTGGACTTGGGTTTGGAAGTCTTTTCCAACCTGGTTAATTCTATGATTCTACAAGGATGGAACCAGACTCTTCTCGGTGTTGCCAAGCAACAGGACAAGACACAATGGGCAGAAACTGATGCTTAGAAAGTTCCACCTGAATACAAGGAAGAGGTTTTTTACTGTGCAGATGACTGCACACTGGAACAGACTGATGAGAGAGGTTGTGGATATTCCCTTACTGGAGATATTCAAGAACTGTCTGGACACAACCAGTGTTCAGTGTCTTCTGGGATGACCCTGCTTGAGCAAGGAGGTTGGACCCATTCTGTAATTCTGAAAGCTGAACATCTATATCTACATCAAGCAATTAGAATTAAATTTTGTTCCTTAAAATTGTCAGGGAACATGTCAGAGAATTAGGCAAAATTTTCATTAATTAGTAGAATTAGGCAACTCCTTAAAATTGTCAGGGAACATGTCAGGGAATTAGGCAAAAATTTCATTAATTAGTTGAATTAGGCAAAATTTTCATGAACATAATGGCTCAAAACGTTAGGCTTTGCTTCTTTTTTAACAAGAAACATTGCTTAATATCTTGATTTGACATAGAGCTATCCCATAAACCAGAAATAAGTAGCCATGTGACTGAACTATTGTCAATCAAGAAAAAAAACAATACAAGTATCTTTTTGCTATTCTACCAAACAGATAGATAGGTTAAGGCAAATTTCAGGGATATGTGTTATTGAAGAAGCTAATTAAATAGATTTTTTGAAATGGATTTTAACCTGCTTAATCAAGTTCAGTTCCTTTAGTATTTTCATATATTTCTTCTTTAAAATCTTTGCTACCATAAGGCAAAACAAATTTTAATATATATGCAAGTGTGTTAAAGTGTGTGTGGGTGTATATGTATGCACAATATCCATTGATTTCATAGCAAGTGCCAACTGCAGATGCCTTATGGCTCCTTTTACTGTTTTTTACCTTTCCATTTTTATTTAATTTTTTTTTAGAAATATGGTTTCATTCTCTTGCCTTTTTCTCCAGGCTACTGTTTATCCTGATGGACAAATTCCTTAGAACCAGGACTTGTATTTTTAACATAAATACTGACAACTTGCCTATAGCTATATTGCCTATAGAAGCAATTACAAAATGACAGGATTGCACATAAGCAGTCCAAAATCAACTTTTTACTGCAAATTTCTTTTAAATAGAAATACATTGCCATTAAAACAATGTTGGTTTTGGCTGCATAGTTATAGGCAGTACTTCAACAAATCTAAAATGCTTTCAGCCCTGAGGGAAGGGAATATTCCACTTCATGAAATAAGAGTGGGGAAGTTTTAAAAAGCAGCTCATAAAAATCACTGACTAACCATGTCTCTTTTCCCATATCCAGCAACCTCCTCCCATTCTCCCCTTCCCTCTGAACAAAAACAATGCTTTCCATCTATGCTTTCTATTTTGGGAAATTATTTCCTTAACCCACTGAAGCTTTGATAGTGTGCTAGTTTTCCTCAGAATTGTTTAGAACAAAAGCTTATTTCAACTGTACCTTTTTACACTCCCTTTGTGTCAAAGCTTCCCCTTCTGCCTCTGTAAGATAAAAAACAATAAGATGACAGAGGTTTACTTTCATCAGACTACAAGCACAGCAGTGATTAATATTATAGAGAAAATGCTTCAAAGTGCAAGTCTTTTTTAGAAGATACTGCAAAGCCACATCTCTCATCTTTCAAAGAATTTCCCCTCTCTCTGACTTCGAAGGTGCTGGTGAAAAGTTGCAACTAAAGAAATACAGTTTTTAAAATGATTAAATTTGATTACAAATATATATCTAGTTATGACTATTCGTCATTTTCATTATTCTTTCGAGAAAGTTCTGTTGTCTTGAAATTTGTTGTCAAGAAATGTGATTTAATTGTACGCACCTAATTCGATTTAATTAACATTTCTGTTTAAGATGGAGAAATTATCCTCATAATTATAGCTGCATGTAGTATTTTTTATTCTCTCTTTTATTTTAAATTAACTTTGAATGATTCTGTCAAAATAGACAACCTTGATTGTATACAACCTGAATAATTTCAATGCACTGTTGTGGAGAAATTCCTGATATATGCATAAATATTTTTGTAGGATCAGGACCTTTGAAGTAAATTGAACTGGCAAACAGATACTTTTTCCATTTAAGTAATTTCTTCATTCCTTTATTAGGTAGCTTGATTTCTCATACAAACACCTGTAGATGTTCAAGTATGTGCATCTGTTTGTGGTTAGATGAACAAGTAAAGAGAGAAAGAGAAATTCCTACTTACTTTGAAGAGAATTTATAAATTACTTTGGGGAGGAAATTGTAACATAAAAGCATTAGATTCAGCCATCTGTTTGATCTATACTTGAGTGGCTAGGAAATTAATTTATTAATAATAAAGCCAGCAAATGCTTGATAGTCGAGATTCTATTTTTCAACATTATTTTAGATAAATTCCCCAGATCAAGTATAAACTCGTAATTAAAATATTTCTGATAATAACAACCCATGTAGATTAGATTAGATCTTGTCAGTCAGCTCTGAACAGAAGAGTCACATGCCTGAATTTTAAAGAACATTCCCGGGAGTCCCAGAATTCAGCTTTCCAAAATGAAATGAGAAACAGAATTCTTTTAAAGAAAGATGAAGTCCTAGAGGACTTCCTGCTTTTTCAATTATTTGTAACTTCTTAAACATTCATACCCTTCAGTTCAGATCTGTGTCTCTAATTTATAATTAATATGTATAACAGATCCAAAAAAATCCCAAAACAAATAAAGCACCTTGTGCTTTTTATTTTTTTTTTCTATATTTCACTGAGTCCACTGTCAATGACTCATTTTAGAGAGAGAAGTCAATGTTCTTTGAGTTTCCCTCTGTTGGCTCTACTTTCAACTCTATGCTGAATTATTTAAATGTAGAGAGTTTCATTTGTGGTTGCTTTGGATACTATTCAAAACTCCCTGAAAAGACTGTTTACATGGCATTTAAAGTCTTCATTTCTTCCTATTGAATTAAAACCTTTATGTTTTATTACAGGAAGTATATCTCAAAGATCAAACTGGAGAGCAAACTGCCTCTTTAAATAACCCTGAATTTGACCATGTTTGTTGGTGATATCAACTAAAAGTTAAAGAAAAGAAAAATTCCCAATCTAAAGAGCAAAGAGTACAAACTTTAAAACAATTGCATATGCAAGAATCTGATGCTACTCAGAAATTTAAATTCTATCTTTTTCATAGTTAATTGACACTTTATACAGCATTCAATGCAGCAGAATGTGATCTTTTTGCTGACTTACTGACAGCCTTTCAAATAATAAAACCACAAGAGTTTGGTACCAATACTCTGAGCATCACAATATTTCAGAATTTGTCATCAGATAAAATAAATTACTTCCCTGTGTTAAATACATTTTTAGTACAATATCTGCTGGGTATTCCCTACCTGGAAATGAGTATGGGATTGAAAGAAAAACAATCACTGAGGGATCAAAACAAACTGTCCACTAGTAAATATGACACCTGGAGATATTTCGAATTACTTTTAACTAACTAATTGCAATTAATATTATAAAGTAATTACTTAATTACATTTTACTCGGAACTTTTAAGAGGCACACAACACAGAGCTGGTTCCCAGAATACATCCTGCTAACACCCCAAAGCACTGTCGTAAAAAATTCCTTTTCCCCTTATTACAGCATTTCAAGAGACCTGGAATTTTGAGAAATTATGTTTAACTGCCATCTACAATGTGTTAGGAGACAGGATGCTGTCATGCTCTGATGATAGATAAGGGCTTGGATCTCTTCACACATTATAGAAAATTAAACTTTGGTCTGAACTGTCTTTATTTTAGTCAAATTAATCATATACTGACTTAGCTACAACAAGCAAAATATTATTTAACAGGGACATCATTATCTACCTTGTGTTTAATGACAAAGGCTAAATGTGAAAAGATCATGGACTGTCTAATGTTGTAAAGACTGAAGTCTTTCTAGCTTATCAAGATACAAAGTCTTAGCATGAGGAAAGACACTGGAAAAAAGAAATCTCTTCATCTCAGGAGCTTTCATGAACAGGTGGCAGCTAACTGTGCTCATGAGGATCTACAGTCTGAATTTAGTTATCAAAGTTGAACCATATTTTTGTGGTTTAATCTCTGGTCCCGTTGCTTAATTAACTGACCAATATTTAACCAAAATATCAGAATTATCAGCTTTATAAGAACTATACTTAATATCTGAGATGTAGTCTTTCATAGATCTGCTGTCCAAAATAAAGATCACGTGCAGTTTACAAAATGTGTTTAAAGCCCATCAGAACATGGGGCCATGCCTAAATCTAGAAGTATTTCCCCATGTTTTGTCCTCTAAAAGAAAGCACCATATCAAGTGTCTCAGAATAGAAAGAATGTCAACTATTTTCCCGAAAAACAAAAGGGTATTTCAAGCCTAAGACAATTGATTTTATTTTTGCAGCCACAGTACTCTACAAATGACCATTCTGTTGTTCCTCAGTCACTATCAAACAAAATGAACTTACCACATCTTATTGGTCATTGTACCTGGAAGAAAGACAGTATCTGATTTCAGAACACAAAGATGCTACTGGAAAGGAAAATACCAATAATCCATCCTGAGCCCTAACTGTAAATTTTGAGAGAGCAGTTTTGTCCACTCTTTCAGTAAAAAGTGGTTTTGGCCTACAGGCACCTGAACCAGACCATAATTCTATATGAACTTTGGATTTTTGGCATGTATCATCTATGATTTCTGTAATAAAATTTGCTGTAGACAGAATATAAAAGAAAAAGGAGAGGAAACATAATGCTCTTGAATAAAAAGCAGACTGTATTACTCTTTTGACACCGTATTCAACAATCTTGGTCAATGGAACTTGTAATAAACAGTGAGCTCCACAGTTCTGGTAGCATTCATAATTTTAAATATTATCAGTTGTGTTTTAAATGTATTTCTGGTTTATCAAAAGTAGTATGAATATCAGTTTTCAATGAGACACATACATAAGGCAATGGGCAAGTTAAAGCAAGACTTGCATTTTCAGTTAATTTGTTGTTACTTACTCATCTAAGTACCTTTCTGTGTGAATAAATTTTATTTCATTAAAAATGTCAGAGAAATGTTGACTAAGTTTCTTTAAAATTAAAAACTGCTGTGAATCCTAAAAAAACCCAAACATATATGTCCCAAGAAGAAACATTCCAGAGGGAGAGTTTAATCTAGAAAACTCAATCATAGAAATTAGTTATCTTTATAAACCAAAAGCAGAATTAGAATTCACTGTGAAATAGTTTGTCAATACTTGCATTAAATTGTTTAATCTTGGTGTTCAGAATTCCAGATTTTGAAATAGCATAACAATTCAAAAATCAAAACAGCAAATTTTGTAATGAAATTATGTGATACACAAAGAATATTAAGGAGTCTCTAAGAGATTTCATTTAAATGTGTTGGAAAAAAATTTAGATGAAATAGTAAAAATGTTAGTTGACATGACTATGTCTACCAAGTCTTCCCTACTGCACATTGACTTTAAAAGTTTATGTATAGGAGTCATCAAACACTCATGTTCTTATTCTCTTGCAGCTACTCTACAATAAAATATAAGCATACTGTATTTGGTTTGCCAAGTTAAATTGCCTTTATGTCTGAAAGATTAGTAATTAGGATATTGTTTCTGTAAGAAAATAGGTGATACACAAAACTTCTGCATGAACCTAAAAAGACATCTTGAAAATTCACCATAAACAGAATGAATTATATTCCATATAATTCTAGAAATAATCTAAGAGGGATGAATTAGCACGACAAAATATCAGTATTTGAGAGAAAGATGGTTGATCTTGCTTTCAAGACATATTGACTTTTAAAAAATGCTTTGCAATGCAAGTGAATTGAACTACCAGGCTGAAAGTATCAGTCTCAGCTTTACTGGCCTCTGATGCTTTGATGCACAGTTTACATCACAACTAATATGACTGCCTTCTGGTATAATTTTGTTTTCCCAAGCAGCTGAAAGTCATAACTTTTACCTCATAATAGAAGCAAGAAATGTAATCAAGCACAAGCCTTCCAATTTTATTCATGAAAGTCAGTGTATATTTGAGTCTATGTATATTTGTGCTGACAGTTTGCTTCTGAGGCTTTTGTAAGAGGATTCTGTTTAAAAGCAGCTTAATGGTCTTTAATGGAAACAGTTATCTAGGAACTACATCTCCTGAAAGAAATGTCATCATTCCTATAAAGTTTAATGGAAACAGTTATCTAGGAACTATATCTCCTGAAAGAAATGCCATCATTCCTATAAACCAATATGCTGTGACTACTCCTGCACTGTGTGTCTCACCCTGCTGAGCCACTCAACTTCCCTGTGTCTGCCACCAATGCAACAAGCAGCTGTGACCTTGTGGTGTACAGACAAACTCAGGGTTTGCTACCCATGGCTCTGGGGCTGTGCCTTGGCTGATCACCATCTTCTCACAACTCCCTTCACTACAAAAACACACCTTCAGTTTTTCTTTCTACCCAATGTCCCCTTTATCCTTGATAAAGCATCCAGGTTTTCAGGTCTGAACATACAATTCTTTTCTCCTGTCTGTGGAGAAATCCAGGTCATTTAGATGATTGGTTTCAGTGCTCAAACATGCATCATATCTTGCTGAGAGTGCCTGAAAGAAATGAGGCACATGGCTTGTGATGTACTGCTGAGCAGCAGGAGGAACAAGAGACCAGAATATAAACCTTAATTTGCTGAGAGTCAAGAACAGAGTGATGAGGATGGTAAATACAAAACTTCCAACTAAGTTTCTCTCTAATGAAATAGCAAGAAGATCTATTCAAGCACTGATTTTAAGGTTCAAATTATTCATAAATATCCTTTGTATGTTCCATTGAGTTGATGGAGCATGTCCAAAGAAAAGAAACGAAGCTGGTGAAGGGTCTAGAGCACATGGAGCTGGGGCTGTTTGCTCTGGATAAAAGGAGGCTGGAGGGGAACCTTGTTGTTCTCTACAACTCCTTGAAAGGAGGTTGCAGCAGGGTGGGGGTTGATCTCTTCTCTCACATCACAAGGGATACAACAAGAGGAAATGGTTTCAAGTTGCATGAGGATAGATTTAGAATGGATACTAGGAAAAATTTTGTCGCTGAAAGGGTTGTGAAGCATTGGAATAGGCTTCCCAGTCAAGAGGTTGAGTCACCAGCCCTGGAGATAAGGTTTATTTGTGGCCTTGGCAGTGTTGGGTTAATGGTTGGACTCAATGTTCTAAGAGGTCTTTTCCAACCTAAATGATTCCATGAATCTATGATTCAAGAATTTTTAAAAACTAGTCCATTCTAATTTATAAAGCAAGACAACGAAACAGCATAATTATTTCTCTTTTCTTTTCCTAAAAATGAGTATTTTGTATGTTTTCTCTCAGTCAAAGATAGAATTCTTTTTTTCTACAATAGCATCTCAAACTATGGATGGAAAAAAAAGGAGCAAAAAATTAATTCTGAAAGGCAAACAAATTAATGACATTAAAAGACACTGTAAACAACGATCTAAAATTCAGAGCTGCTGCTCTTTAATGTGCTTCATACTATTTGAGAAATTATGTAATATTAATTTAATTAATTTGCTATGTTGCTTGTACAAAAAGCTGCCAGCTATTTTATAAAACTTGTAAGAGTATAGCTCACTCCTGTGATTTTTCTAATTGAATACCATGATACTACAATTGTACACGAGTAATTATATGCATCACTAATCCCTGTCTTGCTCTCAATAAGTCTGTTCATATGAATAATGTTTACACAGTTTGCTTCTAAATAGGAAACCAAACAATTAAAAAAAAAAAAAAAAGAAAGCAATGCAATAAAAATTTAATAATACAAGAAAACAAAACAAAAGCCACTATAAAGAGCAAAATATCCACAATCAAAACTTGCCTCTAGGATTTGAGTTCAGATTTTCAAACAGCTGTTTTTCCATTCTTGACTATTTTGCCTTTCATCTTCCCTACATGTAAGGAAGTTATTAGCTACATTTTATTAAGATTTGACCCAGAAAATGTTTTGAAATATGAATAAAGATTTTGAGAAATCAGATTACCAACAAGATTAAAGCATGGATTTTTATGTGAAGAACTGGCAGTGTTGTGGTGGTTTGTGATTTTATTTACAGAACAGTTTTTGTCAAGATTTGCTTGCAATAACTTTACAAATCACCTGATAAAAGAAATATTTGTAACATTCTGAAATAATAACCCTGTTTATGCTATACTAACAAGTATTATTAGTTTTCCCCCAAATTATAGTTTTAACAAAGTTAAAATAATTGGCATTTCTCTCTTCAGGAGTCATATATTAAGAGCCATGTGATAGGTCATGTCTCTGTTTAAAGATTTAGTAATTGCATGTGGCATAACACAAATTTTAAGTTGTTCAGTCTCAACAATAAATAAAACTACTGTTTTTCAATACCAAAAATTACATTAAACTCTTTCCACATTATGGAACTGAAGGAAGATTTGAATGCAAGATAATCTTAAACTTCAAAAAACCCACAGCTTAACTGACAAAACAAAAGCATAATATCATAAGACTTTTCTTACATTTGGTGTTGCCCTACACATTTCAACTATGATGCAGATCGTATGCCAACTTAATGACTGTATTGGCAATAACTGAAGGAATTCCTTTCCTTCTTACATCTTTTAACTGTTCAAATTATGCCCATTCATATCTTTGCAGCAATTTTTTACTGTGCATTGCACGTGTAAATTTTTTCAAGTAAGTGTTGCCCTCCAGAGGTTTAAAGGAAGGAGTTTGATTTTTTTTGGGACAGTGGCATTTCAGCATTTGGATTCCATTACAGTATCTCATAAATTTGGTAATGAAAGTTCTTGGTTTGTGCCAGATACATCAGTTAGTTGGACAAACCATAAGATCATAGAATAGCATAGAATACACAAACCAGATTGCTTCATAGTTATATGCAATTATTATTTGAAGGGGAAAATATTTTATTAGAGCAACTGATATTTTCAGGTTTGAAAGTATCATTTTCCTAAAAATTTATGTATGTGTCTCCTTTGGAAATATTGGTTTATGTATAAAATTCCCATTGAGAGAATATATGTAAACTATACTAAACTTGAAAATGTTGGAAAACTTCAGAATTAAAAGGATGGTCATATTTCATTCCAATCACTTATTTTTTCATCTTTTGATAGACTTGTATTGCTTAAGGAAGGGAGACAAAACGAAAAGTCCTATATGTGTGATAAACATATACTCTTTCCAAGTAAAAAAATCCTAGTTATAACTAACCCATTGAAAGATCAGGAGCTTAGGCTTCAGTTGCTTTGTGTCTTCTCATAGGTATTCAGGCACTGGAATAGGTTTACCCAGGGAGGTGGTGGAGTCACCATCCCTGGAAGTGTTTAGGAGGCATCTGGATCTGGTGCTGGAGGATATGGTTTAGGGTTTGGTGGCTCCAGCAGTGACAAGTTAATGGTTGGACTTGAAGATGTTAAATGTCTCCTCCAACCTTGATGATTCTATGATTCTCATTTACAGATAGAAGCTGTCAGAAAGAGAAGGTGAAATTCTTTGTACAAATATGTGTATAACCTTTCACAGTTATTTAACATTCATAATTATGAGATTCATGTTCACCAGTCAGAGACCTTTGACTAAATAATTCAGCCACTAAAATCTTTTGCCTTTCAGAAGTACAAAATCTAAGGATGCTATCATTGCATGGAAGTTTCTCAAATAATTTAAAAAAATGAAAAAATTTAGGAAAAAACAATGCCTACTGTTTTCTAATAGAAGAACCATAGGAGGGACTGTTATGACATTCTCATATCCTGTGTGGAAATGTGGCCCTTCAGAGTTAAAATCAGGGTAATGATACCTATAACTACCCCTGTCTGTTAGTCACAATTCACCAGTAAGATAAGATAAAGTATGTCTTCTACTATGTCTTTATGCTGTTGCTAAAATGAAAATACAAAAGAAAAATACTTTGCCAAGGGGCATTCTGTATGTAAAAAGTGCAAAATGCTTTGGGTGTTCTGGAAGGCTTTAGTAGTGAAGCCAATTGCACCCCATTAGTGACATGATTACTGTAACTTTCCTAATGCATAGCTGAAATTTCCTGAGACTCTTTTGCCAAGGATCTTGAAGTTGCTTAAGTAGAGCTGCTTGAAATTCTTTCTTTGACAATGACTGCACAGTCTATTTTCTCATTCTCTGTTTATCTTTCTTTTGCAATCTATTTGAAAGAAATAGGATTACTTGGCTAATGAGCAGAAGGTGCAGAAGTTGGTTGCTCTGGGCACATGTTTCAAGACCCTGATATTTTCCTGTCTTTTTTTTACTCTGGGAGTCACCTCCTAAGTTAAAATACCTCATTATCATTATGCTCTGAGACAAAGTTTGTAGGAACTGACAAACTGATAGAACTGGAAATAAGTTTTCAGATACAGCCTGTGTTTAGGTCTTATAAATAAACTGCATCTCACAAAGTAGCAACATGTAGAGAACATTTTTTCTGTGTTTACTTGATTGTGCTCATCAGTTAGACACGTAAAGTAAAAAGTTACATAGCAGTTGCAGGGACCTTTAAAATAGGAAAAATGATAATGCTATTAGTTTCTGTATGACAAGAAAGGGAGATCATCTATGGTGAGGAAGAAATGAGAAAGGTGGAAAGTCTAAACTTATGAAACAAGCACTTCTAATGACTTGATTTTTTTTCTCCCTTAACATTCAGCTGAACTATGAATTACAATTGACAGGACCTTTGGAAGATATTCTGCTGAATTTCATGCAAGATCTGTAGTGAGAAGTCAAACCTTAAATAGATTTTCTGTGAAAGACATTCTCCCATTAGTAATTAGGCATCGATAGCCTTTATTTCTTTTATTTTCCAATTCCTTTTGGCATGTAATGTTTATATACTTTAATCTTCAACAAAATTATTCAATATACTATGCTGCATTTTCATACTTCATATATACTGATTCCAAAATTTATTTTAGTAAATCAGGGATTGTTAGAGTGTCAAGAGAAAGTCTTGATCCAAGACAAGATCTCCCTTCATGAATATAATCTCTGATTTCTTTGGGAGGAAAAACATTTGAGCACATAGCATATAACAACTTCAGTATAGGAAAAATGTCATTTTCTTTTGCACTTGTGTGAGCTTAAAAGAGGAATATAATTTCTTTGTAGATCACACAAAAGAGAGAGACCTCTTGGAACAAAACTACTTTTTAGACATTTTTAGATTTATGAGAAGAGTCCTAAATCTAGGATGTGTTTTCAGTACTGTAGTCAGAGCAGTAAGATGCAAATTACTATGAATGCATTGACAAACCGATACGACAAACTCAAAAAAAAAAAGTTTGTAATATATAGCTAGTGACTTTTCATTTGAGGATAGCACCCAGCAAAACAACCCTTTTTAGTCTAATTTTCTTTTATTAGTAGGTGAAACTAAGATCTTGGTCCTTGGTAGCAATGCAGTGAATTTTTTACTTGCAAAATGGATGCCAATAGCTACACTACATAAATAAGTAGCATAGTACTTGTAACTTTGCAATTGAAATATTCATGTTAGGCCAAGTTTCCTGAAACAATCTGCCAATCCCATTCATTTTTTCAAGTTTTAAAAGATTTAAACACAGTAACACAAACCCTTTTTCCTGTTGAAAAAAGGCTACTTCAGATAAACAGTAAACCAAAAATATTTGTTGCCATGACAGTGCATCTCTTCAATCAGAGGGATTTACTTTTGGTTTTGAAGAATATATGCAAGTAAAAATATCAAGAAATAATAAATCAAAATAATTCCACCTAGGAATTTCATTAAAGTAAAAAGGGAGGGAGAATACAGCTGTAGGATGTGGGTTGATAAAGCAAAGATAAAATGAAATTATAGGAGTTCTTTTCCTATCAAAATTTGGTATTTTCTCTAAATTTTTCAGTTGATGATATTGCTCATGATGGTGGTAAATTCCTAAGGAAAAAAAATTAAAATCTGCCGTTCTGATTTCTAGAAATTACTTTTCTTATGAAATATTTGCCTAAATGTCAGTACATATGCTAGCACTGGTTTTAATATTTTTTTTCTCACTGCTTGCAAAAGATCTAGCATTTTCAGGAAAAAAATATTTTTGTAATTCCTTCTACAAACAATTTTAATTTAAGTCTTCTCATTAGTGAATCTATCTAATGATAAAAGGGAAAGCATTTTCATTTCTATTTAATGGCATTAGTATTTTTTCTTCATTTTGCTTTTTCCATATACTGAATTTATAATTTATACAATATTTCAGCAATTTCAACTGAATGTCTGTGTTCCTGCAAACACTATATAAAGATGTTTCACTGATGTTTTAGTTTAGATCAAGATTATAATTTTGAAGTGAGTCTCCTAATTATTCTCACTTATCACACGCACGTTCATGTCACAAAGTGGTTTCAGAGTGTCAACTGTTTTAATTCTGGATGAAAATGAGACCAAACACAGATCAGAAACACTTCTAGTGTTCTCTAATAGCTAAAATTTCTTCCATCTAGTATTCCAGTCCAGCACTAGCAAGAATCAAACCTCATAGAGACTGGACATTGAATCTTCAGTACTTCATGTTTCAGTCTGAAATCTGTCATCCACTACTTATTAGGGTAGACACACTTAATGCTCCAGTTAGAAAGCTGGCAGGGAAAGATCAGAATGTCCATTTGAAATACAGTTAGCTGAGATGGAAATAATTTTTAAATCCTTTCTAGAATTTACATGAAGACTTAACATTTCAATGCAAGCAAAAGGAAAGGAATCCTTATTTGGAGGATTTTAAAGGGATCTGGGACCACTACATTCCATCATTTGATCATGGATGTATTTGGAATCTTACTTTTCAAGATACATTTGCTTATGCTGTCTTGTAGCAGAGACAGAATTTGCTTTTAAGCTATTTATCAAAAGAATCAAGTTCTAGGTCCTCGTTTGCCGCAATTCAAATATCTTCCAGGTTAAGTGCACGAGTTCCTTTGTCTCTTGTGTGGTGAAAACGTGGTTCAACATTGAAAAATTGTTTCTTAAGGGTTGCTATTATTTCTTCCTTATTTTTTTTATACAGGTAACTAATATGTTTAGTACCTTCCATGGATTACATTCTGTTTGAACTACAAAACAGTAAGGAGAGTTCAAGATCAATTTGAACTGTTAAAAAAAAACCCCCAAAACATAGCCAAACAAGATCTCCAAAATGTGTATCATATACACAAAGAAAGTAATTTAAAAATATATATATATGTATTACTTTCATATCTGGGCTCTAACTGTTCAAATTTTAGTAAGTTCCAGGTATCCTAGTTATTGATATTTCACAGAGAAAAAAAAAAGAGAAAGGGATTATATTTCTGTAATATGCTTTCTCTGTCTGCTTGAGATTCATATCCATCTCTTGTTTTTGCCCTGAGTTATACCTTTTCCTTCTGAAAAAAACTGTAGTGATTTTAGCATTACTCTCTTGTAGGCTTGATCTGAAGTGAGAGTTTCAAATAAAGAGATTTTCTTCTCTGATCTTTCTGTCTTTAGATATTCTTATTATTGCTGTCTCCTCTTTGTTTGCCTTCTCTTTTGTCTAATCGCATCCTTTTATTTATGTGTGTACAGCCAGTCCACATAAAAATAATCAGGTAAACTGTAGGTGATGTGTATATTGAAATGCCTCCTTCCCTTTGTTTTCATATAGTCTCTTCCCTTACATTAGGGCTTAACAGCAATTTCAATTATTGGAATGGTGAAGCAGCTGTCCCCCTTCAACCCATGGAAGGACTATGATGTGGTCT
>NW_008663089.1:0-10271 GCF_000695815.1 Acanthisitta chloris | reverse complement strand
GGGCACTGTGGCAGAGCTGTGCTGCAGGAGGTCACTGTTCCTCACTGCTAGTACTTCCAGCGAGGATAAATAAACTCCAGGTTGGTGGTGTGCTGTGCCACAGAACTGCTGAAGAGGCAAAAAAAGGCAAACAAGTGATTTGGACTGGGGTGTGGGTATTGCTGTCACACAGGTCCCTAAACACCAAAGGGATCCGATAGCAAAACACTGAGGTGAAGAAAAACACGTTTCTGCCTATTTGTGAGGCACAGACAGTGCTTTGCCCCACTCTGGGCTGCTGACTTTGGCTCCTCCTTTGATGGTTTGGTGCTGGTTCTCCTTAAGTTAGTTTATTTCTCCTGTTTCAGGTTTTTGCCTGTGTTTGGGGTGTTTTCCCCCATCGCAAGAGTTGGGCAGAGCACGGATAACTTCTGCATTCTCTTGCCTTTTCTGTAGTTTAGCATAACCTTGTTCCTGTTTTCCAATGGGAAACAAGTTTGGATTTCAGAGTGCTTGCAGGATAGTTGTTAAGTTGCTATTTTGTTCTAGTCAAGGACTTACATCAGATTTCACCTGGTTTTATGCTCGGTGTGTCAGTGCTGGTCTGTCCCTGTGGCAGCCTCTGCTCCTGGGCTGGGATCTAATCCCTGCTGAAAGTGCTGATGTGTTTGTAGCTCTGTGACTGGGGAGCAGCTCTGGTCTTCTCCTGGTCGTTACTTATGTTGCTTTTAGGGCTTAATCCTCATCTTTTCAGCTTCCATGGAATTGCCACAGGGAACCAGATGGGAGCAACAATCTTGGCTCAATCTTGGGCTCAGTCCTGACTCTAAGATAACTCTGATTGTGACCTTGAGAGAGTCACTTGACTGCTGTGTGAGTTTCCTGATGTGTAGGAGGAGAGTGGCTGGGAGAGGAGGCACAACAGCTTGGCAGAGCTCAGACCAGAAGCTTAAGGGCTGTAGGATGGAAACAGGAGAGTTTTCCCTGCTCTGAGCTCTAAAAGTGATTACAGGAACAGTTACTAAACTCAAATAAGCTACAACTGGGAGCAGCTCTGAGAGTCCCAACTGTTGGTGACGATTAGGCTGTTTGGTATCTGAGTGTTTCCAGTCCATTCTAGGATTTGGGGATGAGGTTTCCTGTTCTTTGCATGTTCTAAGACATCCTTTCAGTTTATTTGATGCCACAGCCACCTGCAGGTATTAGAGAGCAGCAAGTTGCGTGCAGTGTGATCATTCCCTGGTCCAAATGTTCCAATACTTGCAAATCTGTCTTAAGTTCTGTCAGTACCTGAAACTGTTCCTGTCATAATGTAAGGTCAAAGCTGAAGCACACAGGAACCTCTGGTTTAATCATAGCCACAAACAAATCTGCGTGGTAAAAACATGAAATGTATTTTCACTGGGTAGAACAGACTTGGAATGAGTCACTTAAACAGCTCTGCCTTTCCCTAGGGAAGCAAACAAGCAGCATGTGAGGTGCCAGAAGTGTTTGGAGTTTGGCCATTGGACGTATGAATGCACAGGGAAGAGGAAATACCTGCACAGACCCTCGAGGACAGCTCAGCTAGCCAAAATCCTGAAAGAGAAGCAACTTCTGCTGCAACAAAGGTAACATTGGCAGAGCAAAGTGTCTGTAAGGAGAAGGGAATTTGGGATGTGGGGGGAGAGGTGGTCCCAGACCACCTTCTGTCATCTCCTCCTCCAGACTGTGAGGAACTGACCTGCTGAATGTTAGAGCTGCTCTGTGTTGCGTGGAATCTGCACACTCAGGTCCCGCAGGATCAAAGTTAACATTCCAATTAATGTAATTTTAGCCTTACATTCACTCCTAATGGTCTGAAATAAACCTAAATCAGTTTTGGCCTTTCTGTAACCAGCACAAGTTCACTAAGCCAAAGTTAGATGAGTTGGAGCCGTTTTGGTAATGGAATGTTTTCCTGGATTCCTTGGCTCCTTGACGTCCTGTGTTAATGTGCTGATACAAGATGTGTTTGTAGCCAAGAAGAACTCTGTGCCTTCTGCTCGGGTTTGCAGTCAGACCTGGGCCAGCACAGCCCCTGGGAGCTGCTCACTGTGACTGCAGTGCTGGGACAGGGGAAGAGCAGTTGGTTATCAGGTGGTGTAACTCAAGCATAGAGTAACAACCTCTCCCTGAATTGCCTAATGATTTCCTGTTGTGACATCTGGGAAAGTGGAAGGTGCAGCTCAGCACAGAGATCTCAGTGAAACTCTGCATGGGGCATGTGACTTCCTTTCCACTTGGCTCTGGATACATTTCAGAGCTTCCCCCAAGCTTAATAATTGCCTTCACAAGCAGCTTCAGAGGAGAACAGTGCAGCACATGAGCTTTCCATGAAATTCCTATGGGTGGGGAATTCCCTTCTGCCACTGCAGCTCCAGTTTGGTTACAGCAGCAGCAGGAGAGTTGCTGCCCCAGCCCCACAGAGGAACAGTGCCACTCACTGCCCTTGAGGCTGGAATCACTGAGGATCTGGGATCATACCTCAGTCACTGCCACTTCCAGCTCTGTGTGTAGGTCATCACCCTGCCAGGATGTGAGCTGTGGAGTGTTCCCACCTTCTGCTGTTGTCCTGATGAGAGCACAGGGTACACCTCTGGCTCTGAGGGCTCCTGGGGCTCTGCCAGCTCTGCCAGCTCAGGGAGCAGCTGTGAGTCAGAGGGTGATACTGACTGGAGTGGAGACTCAGCAGCCTCTGATAAGTGATGTCAGAGGTTAGATTTTGAAATCAGTTTTGAGCCAGTGAGTAATTCTGAAGCAGCTGGGATCACCCAGTGTTGTGGGTGGGAATGTTTGGGCTCTGAAACTTACTTTGTTTGGATGAGTTCAGAGACTTGAGGTTTTGAGGCAAAGTTTAGGAGTTATATTTATTTCCTTGTGCCTCTTTTCTGGTGAATTCTGCAGGTTAATTGGATTCACTGTAGGGTGGTTAATTGAGGGTGAAATTCCTTGTTGCCTGGTCCTGGTGCTTGGTCTGAGGTTGGGGTAACATTAGGAGCAACAGAACTGCCCAAAGTAGAGGGTTTGGGGCTGTTACAGCCCCCAGTGTGAGGGGTTTGTGCTGTGAGAAGTCACCTTGCAAAGGAAGAGGGAGCAGTCCTGAGCTGGGAGCTGTGTGTAATCCTGGTTAAATTGGGCAGCAGTCAGAGGGTTATGTAAGCATAAGCTCCTTAGCTGTGCCAGGAGGGATCCTGCTCCTTGGGTGCCAGTGTTGTGCTTCCAAGGATGAAGCTTTTTCTTCATGGCACAAACAACTTCCTAGGTCACACTTTTGTTTTGATATCACTTGTTTTGGATGGTTCTTCCTGGTCTGCAGAGCAGTTGTGTCTCCCACAGCTCTGCTGCAGAGTCCTTGTGTCCCTATCTTTATACATCCACTCAGAAATCATTAACCAGGAGGCAAACACAGCCTAGTGAGGTCAATATTTACTCCTGACAGCCACATCCCAGCCTGTTCAGCACTAACCCTTCACAGCTGTGCCAGGATCCCTCCCTGTGCCCAGTGCTGACCCCAGGACTGGTGGACACTGTGGTGGTGTCACTGGTGTCAGTTCACCTTACTCACTGCCTGCCCAGCCTAGAGTGGGAGTTGGGAGGGGTGGAGAGGTGAGGGAATGCTCATTCCTGAGTGATGTCACTGCATGGGATGCAACCCAGGGTGTCTGAGTCTGGTTTGTGGCTCTGGAGCTAGTGTGGTGCCCATGGAGAGCAGTGAGTGTCCCTCAGTGGGGCTGAGCACCCACCTGGGAGGGCCCAGGGAGCAGGAACAGCTGCAGGGACCCATGGGGTAAACACTAGAGGGAGGCATAGCCTTGTGCCACAGGTGACTCACTCCCTGAGTTGGGTCCTGTCCTCTGAGAGGTTCCTTGGGGTCCAGTTCTGTTTCTCAGTGACTTGTCTTACCTGAACAACACCTGGTACAAGCCTTGGGAATGTCAGTGTAACAGGAGGGATCAGGACTTGGGTTGAAATCTGGGGATCAGTGAATCTTGCTCTTGCCCACAGGAGCCTGTGGGGAGTGTAGAAAAACCCTTTCTGTGTGATGAGAATGTTTTCCTAAGATAAAAAATTGGGAAAAATCTCATTTTTGTGGCATACAGACAACATTAGATACTTTTATTGGAATACAGTGTAGGTTACACTTTCTGCCCTTTCTGAAGTCTTTCCAAACACCTGTTGCTGCCTCATGTCTGAGTGAAGCAGATTTGCAGTTTCACTTCTATGCATTGAAGTTGGCTCCTAATAATAGGATTCAGTTGAGCAAAAAGGTGTCCTAGGTCATGGCAATGACCAAGCTTCTCATGGCTCAGTGGCACGAAGGGATGTGAGGAGGCACTGCTTGAGTCACACAGCTCAAAAGCAGCACATGACTGGTGTGTTGGGCTGAAAGGACTTTATTTTCTTAGTTTAAAAAAACCCAGTCCAGCAGTGAAAACGGGTTAAAAAATATCCCATAGTGTTTGGTTAAATGAAACTTTCTTCTGTGTCGTTGGCCACTGAAGCTGTGTGTGTGTGTGTGTGAACACGTGGGAGTCTGAAAGACACAGAGCTGGAAAGGATCAATATCAAGAGATTTTTTTCTGTGTCTTTTTGTGCTTGAAAGAAATGTGAAAGCTTTGGGTTAATTCAGTGTTTTTCCCTTTGTTTCAGTCAGTTCAGTTGTTGCTAAAGATAGTTATACACAACCCTTTGTGTCCTTTTCTTCTCTCCCACCCCAAATGCTGTTTGTCCGTGTAAAATGAAGACAAGAGGAGAGGAAATCACCCAGAGAGTCAGAGGGGAATCGCTGGTGTTTCTGCCCTGCCTCGTGGCTCTGTTGTGCCTCTGCTTTGCCCAGGGCTGCAGCCAAGTGACCTTTGGGCTGTGCCAGCAGGACACCACTTTGCTGCTGTTAAACTCAGCTCCACTCTGCTGCTATTCATTTGCTTTTCCTACTGCATTAATCACAGCCATTCGTTTTCCCCCCTTAATTAGTGCTGGAGAAAGTGCTGCGGAAAAGAAGACCAAGAAGAAGAGGTATGTGGCACCAGTGGTGCAGCTTGGGAGAGGGTGGGGAGAGTCAACAGTGCAAACAGGTTTGGTTTTACTGCTTCTGGCCAGTTAGAGCCTTTTGTGTGAGACACCTGGAGAAGTTCTGCTCCTCCCTGTCCCAAACTCTGCTTTTCTCCCTGTCCTACCTCTGCATGGCCTTGCATCAGTCACAGAAATCTTCCTGTCTCTGCCCCAGAGTTCACCAAGTGTCTCTGGCAGAGTTGTGCAAGACTGGCATGGTGTTTGGTGATGTGTCATTGCCCCACCTGCCCATCCTGCTCTGCCTTACTATTCTCCTGGTTTAGACAACTCCAAATCCATCAGTACAAACTCCAGCGAGCTTGCTGTCAATGTTTCTGTGATGACATGGGAAGTTAAATGTGGGCAATTCAGCAAACTGAACATCTAATTCCAGGTTTGGAATCAAGCTGTGCGGAAGTTCAGGCTGTGGCAGCAGGAACCTTTCACACAGTGTGTTTGTGTTGGTATAAACAGCAGTAAGTGAGCTCAAGCTAAACCAGAAGAACAGGCTCAGGCACAGCAGCTGCTCCTGCACAGTGCTGTGGCCTCAGGTGGCACAGAGCTGCACGTTGGCCTCAGCATTCCCACCTGGCACACTTTGGTTGTCCATGGAAAACCCACTGAGTGTTGGAGCACACAGATCTGCCTGTCTGAGGGGCACAGTGGTGTTCTAGTTCACTTGTGCCCTCAGCCCCTTGGCTGTGGGCAGAGCTGCAGGGTGGGTGACCCCTGGGCTGTTGGAGCAGGGCAGGGGACAGCCTGGTCACACACAGGGTAACCCTGGAAAGAGGAGAAGGAATATTTCCTGCTGGAGAAGTGTTGTACTTTGGCAGTGGTGACCCACAAATCTTAGCTCATCCATCTGTGGCATCTGCATTGTCACAGTGCATTGTCCAGTAGGTGAATTTTCCTTGCTGCCACCTCCATCCTCCTTGAATTTTCCTTTCCCATGTCCATCCTCTTCCTGTGAGGCCACACACTGTATATTTTCCTTTCCCATGTCCATCCTCTTCTTGTGAGGCCACACACTGCATCACCTGGGAGCAAGCACCTGTCTCCTCTCACAGATCCATGCATGCAGCTCTCAGTGCAATGCTGTGATGCTTCTGTGGGTTTCAGGGGGTAACTCTGGGTGTCCATGGACTGCTGCCTGGGATTTGTGAGAGGTTCAGAGTTACCACCCAGGGGATCCCCTGACTCTCCTGCCCATCTGATGGGACTGGCTACACTGGAACTACTACTCCCATTTGTTTTGTGTTCCTTGCTTTAAGGCTAGTTTTCTCCAGATGATTAGTATTTAGCCAGCCCTTGTGGATTGATCTGTCATAAGCAGCTGCTGTGTCTGCACACACAGAGCACATCACAGATGTGTTACAGAGCTGGAGTGGTGCCTACACAGCCACATCTGTCAGCTGATAGTGGTGAAAAAGCATCTCTCTCTGTAAGAACCTTAGCACAGGTGTTTCCTGAGTTCTCTTTAACCAAACCCTCTGAGAAAAAAATGCTACATGAATTTTCTAATGGGAAGAAGGTTCTGCATTATTCTGTCTTAATTTTTTCATGCTTCTTTGGTGGGAAGGGAGGTGAATCAATACCTTCACACCTTCTGTGGAGAAAGATCTATGGGAGAATTGAATTGCACTTTCTTGGAGTTCATATCACCTCACTTAATCAGAGATGTTGATCTTGAGAGCAACAACCTCAGTACAGGCTAAACATGGCCCAAAATGTGCAGAGCACACAGAAATCCTCTTTGCTGCTTCATCATTCTCCCACCCCTTCTCCTGCAGCTGGAGAGCACAAGGCTCCTGTAGTGGCAGGTAGTTTGGGTTCCTTTGCCAGGAGTAATCTAAGAACAGTTTCCCTGAGCACAGCTGTGACCTTGGAATCACTGATGAAGCCTCCAGTGCCTCTCCCCTGCCAGGACCTCACCCTGCACAGCAGAGCTGAGGGGGAGCTGAGCTGTGTCTGTTCCCCAGGGCTCTGGCAGCACAGGACATTAGGCTCCTGCAGCCAAGGCCCCGAGGACCCTCAGCACTGCTGGCAATAAGATCCTGGCCAGCTTCTCTGCAGTCCTGTTGGCTTGTGTCATGTCCATGGTGTCACTCTCATGCTCAAGTGGCCAAAATCCGTTTGTCCAGGACTGGAAAGGGGGAGGGAAGGGCACAAAAATTTGTTGTAGATTGTTTAAGGGCAGCTAATTGATCTGTGGGTTACAACACAGCAGAGAGAACACTGTGTGATGGACACTGGCCCTGGCAGCCTGTTCCCAGCTGTTTGTTTTCTCCCAGATCCAAGAGTGTGACCAGTTCCAGCAGCAGCAGCAGTGACAGCTCAGGCAGCGACTCCTCATCGGACTCCGAGGACTCTTCTACCTCCTCCTCCTCCTCTGACAGCGACAGCGATGAGAGCTCCTCCTCCTCCTCCTCCTCTCCATCCTCCAGCAGCTCCTCCTCCTCTTCCGAGTTCGACTCGGACTCCAGCTCCTCCTCCAGCAGCAGCAGCAGCTCAGACAGCAGCTCTGAAGATGAGCCCCCCAAGAAGAAGAAGAAGAAATAGCCCCGAAGGCCCAGAACTGCTGGTCAGTGGGTGATGTCCCTGCCGAGGTGTCCCAGCACAGAGCTGCCAAACTGCCCCACTGCTCACTCTGAGTGTTCTGCATAGCTGTCCCAAGACATGGGAGGTGTTCAGTGGCACGTGGCACTCGCTCAAAGAGTATTTTTGTGGTTTAGCCTTTTATGGAAGATTTTACTTTTCTAGTTGGGGAAAATCTATCACCAGATTAATTTCTGAGCTAAGCTCCAACCTGGATGTTTACATGCTGCAAAGCAAAGGCTTTTCCTTGCAGGTTGTGCTGTGCATCGTTGCTGTGCCTCTGTTAACAACAGCTTCACTTCCATGTAGAGAATCCTCTCAGCTGTTCCCAGCAGAAGTTTCCCAGTGCTGCTGTGGAGCTGGGCCATTGTTGGACCTGAATGCACAACGTTGCACACCCAGGGCCTTCCATCCATCTCACTGGTGACACATGGACTCTGTGCTGCTGAGCTTGTGTTTTGATGGCTTTTCCTGATGCTTCCAGCTCCAGTCTTAACTGCAACATCCAACTGAACTAGTGGTGATTTGGTACTGGTCAATATAGTACTTGTCCTGCCCAGAGGCTTTGCCCTGCCCTGTGTCCTTAGCTCATGTGCTCTGATGTTTCTGAGGCACAGGGGGCTGTGCCAGGGAGCAGCAGTGCACAGAGAGTGCAGCAGGGCTCAGGCAGCTTAGGGGTTTCATCTTTGTGCCTTTTTTTTGTACCTTCAATGTGTCCTGGAGGGAGAGAAAGGCTTGGTGGGTGTTGCCAGAGCTCCATACACAGTATGGGCAGTAAGGCCACAAACACACCTGGGCACTGATTTCAAGGGCATAGGGAAGAAGCTCTTCCACTGGGTGCTCAGTAAGGGAAGGAGACTCCTTTATTGAAAATTCCCAGAGGAAAGTGCTTTCCCTTTGGATATTTTCCCAAGAAATGTTTGTGCAGTGCAGGATTTCCAGGCCATGGCGTTGGCACGTGGTGAGTCAGAGCCTCCAGCAGGGTCAGCCCAGTGTGTTCTGAGGCTGTGGCTGTGCAGACTGGGGTGGGAGAAGAGAGTCCAAACCCACCCACAGCAGAATCCCAGGGTGAGGATTGCTGGAGGCAGGCTGGGAGGTGTTTGTTTTCCTGCTGGGTGGGGAGGCAGTTGGCAGCAGCACTTCCCCGTGTGCTGCTGGAGTGCCCTTGGGGAGCGGCAGCGCAGCTGGGAGAGCTCTGCAGTACCTTGGCTTAGGCAAAATAGAGTAACTATTTTTTATATTTTTATGGAAAAAGTAGCGTGTAGAATGACTTTGGAATAAACTGTACTTATTTAAGTGTTTAAAGCACCTATGTTGTGTGTCTGTCTGTGCCCACTCCTGTGTTTTACACAACATGCTGAGGCTGTAAATAAAACTGCCAGAAAAGCGTTGAAGTCTCATGCAGAGTTAATAACTTACTGAGCAGGAGTTGCTGAGTTGATGGTCCCTGCAGACACATGCCTGTGGGGTGGGTGCAGGTGGTCCCATGGAGCTGCACTGCCTCACACAGGGGCACTGCTGCTCCCAGGGAGGTTTTCCAACCCTAAATCCCTCTGTGCTCACAGGGTTTTATAAGGAATGCTTCAGTTTAAATACAATCTGTTTTATTTCTTTGCCCTTTTGCTTTGTTTCTACAAACAAAGGGATGAAGCCCCCCCAGCCTGGCTAGGCTCTTCTGCCACTAGGTCACTTCTGTTCCCTCACTGGATGCTTTGATTCAAATCTTTTCCAAGAGATTTCTTTCCTGACTGTCTCCCAGAGCAGTAAAAATCATTAATTAGGCATTGCTGCATTTCCCCAGCAGTTCATGGGACCTGCACTGCTCTTCTGTTCCTCCAAACAGAGCTGCCATGGCTGACTGAAGGGAGCCTGGCAGGAAAACAGCCTGGAAAAGGCTTTTCAAGGAGAAACATTGGGAGCAGAGGGGAGAGACACCCTGATCCTCCAGCTCAGAGCTCTATTGAACCAAGTATCTGTGGGTCACTCAGTGGAAGTCATTGGTTTATTTTCTTAGGGAGGAGCTCTCAATACACAGGAGTTTCTCTGGAACGTGGACTTGGGTTCTAAACAAATCATTCACCATGTCTTAACCCCATGGGTGTGTATCCCGGGGTTATTCCAGGGGTTATCCCAGGCTGTATCTCGGTGTTATCCCAGGCTGTATCCCTGGGCTATTCCGGGCTATATCCTGGGCTGTATCCTTGGGTTATCCAGGGGTTATCCCGGGCTGTATGCCGTGGTTATCCCTTGGTTATCCCGGTCTGTATCTCGGGTTATCCCGGTGTTATCCCAGGCTGTATCCCGCGGTTATCCCGGTCTGTATCCCTGGGTTGTCCCAGTGTTATCCTGGTCTGTATCCCTGGGTTATCCAGGGGTTATCCTGAGTTATCCCGGTCTGTATCCCTGGGTTGTCCCGGTGTTATCCCGGGCTGTATCCCGGGGTTATCCAGGGGTTATCCTGAGTTATCCCGGTCTGTATCCCTGGGTTGTCCCGGTGTTATCCCGGGCTGTATCCCGGGGTTATCCCGGGCTGTATCCCGCGGTTATCCCGGTGTGTCCCGGCCGTGTCTCCCTCCCTCCCTCCGCCAGGGGGCGCCGCGCTCCGTTTCGCGCTGCGCGCGGCA
>NW_008663088.1:30176-55570 GCF_000695815.1 Acanthisitta chloris | reverse complement strand
GTGACCACAGTGAATGCTTCTTTTTATATTGCTATAGTGTTGTATGAACGTGGATGTAAAAATGTTATTTATCTCTCTTTCTTTGCAGTGAAGTCTGAGGCACAGATCAGTCTCCTATGATCCCTCACAGCTAGTTTCTGCCGGGACTGCTCCCTGGACTCTGCCTCTTTCTCCACCACAGTAGAGCTGCTGTGCATGGGGGTACAGTGTTGAAGTGTCTTCCTTGGAGTAGCTCTGCTCCCCATAGTGCTGGGGGCTGTGCTGCAGCTTTCTGGCTCAGGAATGCTTGCACAGAAGCTCAGAAAGAGCCACAGAAGCACAGGATTAGAAAATATCTCAGTTTATTGGACCATGTCACTTCAGAGAGTTTTATGAAGCAATGGATTTCCAGGTGAGGAAGGGACTAACTGAACTCAGCTGGGGTGTGCTCTGTTGGGGCAAAGACCAAGGAGTAAAATCAGCATCTTCACAAGTCACTTTTTTTTTTGCAAAAGTAAGATGGGTGTAAGGCTGGTGCATGCACAACTAACTCATGCTGTCCTTGCAGGAAGCACTCCAGAAAGGATGGGGCACAGCCTTTGTGCTTGTCACCATGTGCAGTGTGAATCCATGCAGCTGGGGCTCAGCAGAAGCCACATCAGCTCACTCCAGTGTGGTGGTTTTGGCTGAACTGTTGTCCAAACTACATATCGATGACACTTCTTGCTCTTCCAGGAATGAAAAAGGAGGGAGTTGGCTTCCCAGAAGGGCAGAGAATTAAAAAAAATAGACAAAAGCTGTATAAAAGATGAAATTTATTGGTCAGACAGAATGGCATTGCCCCTTGCACTTCTTGTGTATCCATCACAAGGAAAAAGCTAACTGTTAAAAACCAAAGCCATGTGAAATACATGTGTCTCCAGGCAGGAGGGCAGCTGGAAGCTCTCCTGGGCTGCCTCAGTGACTGGTTAAGGGTTGAAGTGACAGTTCAGCCCTTCTCCTGCAGGCTCTGCACCTCTCCCCAGTGCTTTTACACCGATTCCATTAAGCTAGTAAAAAGGTGTTAAGTTAAAATCTAACCTCAATTTAAACAGAACTTACATAGCTTTGGTTTGCACCATGAAGTTTACAAGGGCAAATCACAGTCATAAAATAGTTTTAAATCAGTAAAACATACCCATGCAGAACTGGAGTTCTTGTTCTCCAAACTGGTTTTACCTGGGTCAGTGCAAGGTGGGTGTAAGATAAAGCCTTACTCCTCATTTTCACCCAGGCATCACATCTAACCCTTCAGCCTAGGTGATTCTCCACAGCAGGGGATTGTGGCCAGTTCATCCCTTTGATTTCATGATAAATTTCCAGCTTGGAAGAGACAGTTGGAAACCCAAGTCCTGAGCACCTGGGGAAACCCTTCACCACAAAACACCTGACAACTAACCTGAGACATGACAGCTCTTTGTTTCAGTGCATAAGGGTTAGCTCACCCTAAAAGACTTAGAAACAAAATTCCACAAACTCATGTCCATATACAGTTAGAAAACATTTAATCCAGGATTTTAGAGAATTAAAAAAATAAATTATTTTACAATAATTTTGATGCATGTGGCCTGATGAGTTTCCAAGCATCCAGCCTGGCCTAGGCCAGCCTTCCCCTCCCTCTCTCTCCATCATACTCCCCTCTCCCAACCACCATAACCTTTTGTGCATAGTCCTGTTCCCAGACACGTTCCTATGCACTCCAAGGACAAGAAGAATGAGCAGCTCATTACCAGGAAAGAAATGTCAAACATGTAGCTCAGCAACATGCTTTTTCCAAGTCCTTGGTGGTTTTTTCCCCTCTCAGGGTAGGCATGAGGCTCCTTAGCCTCCCACCCCTTCACAGTGTGCCACTTGGGGCTGTGGCTTCCTGACCATGTCCTCTGCCAAGATGGGATCAGCAGCATCTTTCCCATAAGCAGCAAGAAGGAACATTTTTGTTTACCCTGCAGTGTAATGTTCCTTTCACTCTTCAGCCTCTCCACGGTGGAGCTCTGACCATTTGCACAGCAGCAGATTTCAGTGATATGCCTGAGGGCAGCCAAACTCTGTTTGGGTTCATATCCCCCAGATTTTGGCAAATCTCAGCCCTCTGGCCTGCAGCCAACACCAGCTTTTGGGTGCTTGTCCCACGTTTTGCCTGTGGCCCTGTACTTGGCAGAGGGCTGGGCCACAGAGGCCAAGGAAAGTGAGTTCCCTAAATGTTATCGTAGGGGACTGCAAGGCCAATATTGTAGTTGTATCCGGTCACTTCGTCATAGGAGGAGCGGCAGATGGGGAGAACACTCTCCACAGCCAGCTGGTCCACTGAGAACTCATAGCAGTAAATGATTCCTCGGTACCTGTACAGAGCACAACCAGGACATCCCATTATCTCTTTATATAATGGGGAAATGACAAAGGTAGAGATTGCCAAAAGGATCAAAATTTGAGGCTTCAGAAGCTGAATAGGTTCGTAGTATGCAAAGGTGTTGGAATGGAGCTTAGAGATCATCCAGCCCCAAGCCCCTGCCCTGGGCAGGGACACCTCCCATCAGAGCAGGTTGCTCAAGGCTTTAGCCAACCTGGCTCTGAACACTGCCAGGGTTGGGGCAGCCACAGCCTTCCTGGGCAACCTGTGCCAGTGTCTCACCACCCTCATGGGGAAAACCTCTGCCTAAGATCTCATCTCAGTTTCCCTCTTGCAATTTATACCAAAACAATAATCCATTCTGCCCTAGTCTGTGCAGTTTTAACAGAGAAAACTCCCTCCTGCCTCCTTCCAGGGACCCAGCAAGCCCTGGGAACAAAGGGTGAATCATTCCCTCCAGCACTGCAGAGATGGGACTGTCATCTGCTGAAACGTCATCTGCTGAACATCTCTGGTGTATTTGGGATGGGGGAAGATTGTTGTCTGATAGTTCAATTGGACATGTAACAGCCATCTGAGAGGCAAATACCAAAACCTGGAGTTTAAATACCCATAGTTTTCCTTTACAAGGAGATATGGCTAACATTTAGAGCTTAGAAAGGGCTTCAGTGGCCTTTGAGCTCCACTGCTGAAAAACAAATGCAATATTTTGTCCCCAGTTCATCACTGGTTTTGAGAGCCTTATATTTAAAATATTTTAATTTTGACATGCTATACCTCCTCTGCTACTGCTCTGGATCATGACTCAGGTGCTCAGTGTGCCATTTAAATCTATATAAGAGAGCAGATCCTTGCAGCACCAAAAATGCCACCCATGAGAGCTGTCACACTCACTTGCGGTGCACGGTGAGGTCATCGTCGGTGATGCTGCTGCCTCGAGGGTTCTTCTCCTCAGGGATGTTTGCAGTGATGAGGCTGTGGGAATTAAACCACACGTGGCGGACTGGATGTCTGAAAAACAACCCACAGCACTGGGTGAGATGCCACCTGCATTGGACTCCTATGATCCAACTGCAGGAAAGGAATTGCTCTGGGGGAAACAAGAATTCATTGAAATCGGCACCGTCTCTGTGGGCAGAGGCTGGAAACATGCACCTGTGGCTGGGAACATGCACCTCTGGCTCTTCTCCAGCCTGGAATAGCACACAGAGCTTTATCCCCATCCAGTACAGCCAGAGGCTGGGAACCTGCACTCTCTCTCTTCTCCCCAGCCTGGAGCAGCACACAGAGCTTTATCCCCATCCAGTACAGCCAGAGGCTGGGAACCTGCACTCTCTCTCTTCTCCCCAGCCTGGAGCAGCACACAGAGCTTTATCCCCATCCAGTACAGCCAGAGGCTGGGAACCTGCACTCTCTCTCTTCTCCCCAGCCTGGAGCAGCACACAGAGCTTTATCCCCATCCAGTACAGCCAGAGGCTGGGAACCTGCACTCTCTCTCTTCTCCCCAGCCTGGAGCAGCACACAGAGCTTTATCCCCATCCAGTACAGCCAGAGGCTGGGAACCTGCACTCTCTCTCTTCTCCCCAGCCTGGAGCAGCACACAGAGCTTTATCCCCATCCAGTACAGCCAGAGGCTGGGAACCTGCACTCTCTCTGTTCTCCCCAGCCCGGAGCAGCACACACGGTTTCTATCCCCATCTAGTGGGCTCTTACCAGAACACACGTGGAGACAGAAAACGTGTTAGAAACTCGGCAGCACGTAGCTCCAAGGGATGTGGCTGTCTGATGGCTTGTTGCTCTAAGGCCTGCAGCGCTCCTGGGAAGAGCAGGATGCTTCCCCAAAGAAGGGTAAGGACATCCAGGACCCCAAAACCCCCAAGCACTAGGCTACAGCTGATTTAAAAATGCACTATGTGGCACAAGCCAAGAATCACAGAATATCCTGAGCTGGAAGGCACTCACAAGGATCATCGAGTCCAACTCTTGGCCCTGTACAGGACACCCCAACAATCCACCCTGTGCCTGAGAGCATTGTTCAAACACTCTTTGAGCTCTGTCAGGCTTGGGGCTGTGACCACTGCCCTGGGGAGCTGTTCCAGTGCCCAAACACCCTCTGGGGGAACAACAGTTGCCTGATATCCAACCTAACCCTCCCCTGACACAGCTCCAGCTGTTCCCTCGGGTCCTATCACTGGTCACACAGAGCAGAGGTCAGTGCTGTCTCTCCACTACCCCTTGGGAAGAGCTGCAGACCCTGATGAGCTCTGCCCTCAGTCTCCTCTTCTCCAGGCTGAACAGACCAAGTGGCCTCAGCCACTGCTCGTATGATTTCCTCTTTAGACCCTTTGCTATATTCCTGTCCCTCCTTGGGAAGCTGAAATCTGGTCTTCGTTCCTTTTCCTCTCACTGGTGAATAAACTAACCCCAAACCACTGTAACAGCATTTTCTACTCAAGAAGGAGTAACTTATCTCCTCCGATGAAGATGTCTCATCTCCATGACCCTAATGAATCTCCTGTCACTTCCCTTACCTTCTGCCCTGGCTTTCCATTCCTGGCAGGGGGCTGCAGGCACAGATAACAACACACACCTTGTCTGAGAAGGCCTTTTGATTGAAGTGATCCCTTCTGATTCCTCTATAGATTAAACAGTATTTTAAATGTTTAATCTAATGGTTTCACTTTGAGTACATCCCCCAAGCTCAGCCCTGCCCTGCCTGCCCTCCTCCTGGAGCAGCACTAATGAGCATGCCAAGGAGACAATCAATGGAATATTGTCCTTAATGCATCAGCCACATCACAACAGGCTTTATCATTCCCAGGGTCAACAGAGAAGGCAATACCTGCTATTAATCAATGACAACTCCAGCTTGAACTTCTCTGGCTGTAAATACCTCATCTAGCTCCTCTTTGGGGAAGATGCATTAAAAAAATCAGGATTTATCTGCTCATTTTATGGATATCACTCCGACTTGCAAGGGGCTACACTCTTATCTTCATCCAGACAAAGCCAGCTCCCTGGGAACTGTGCCTTGATCAGCAAATCCTAATTTGGCTGTAGCAACTCTCAGCTCCAGGATACTGAGCTCTGCTTCTACTTTCAGTACTGTACTTTTTGTGCTTTCAGTACAAACTGGTATTTGTACTGGTATTTGTAAACTCATTAATATTTAAATGAGTTTAAATACCAGCCTGGCTTTGATTGTCACAGTTAAGGGAATGTTGTGAGTGACGTGAATCGAAACATGAGGATTGTGCAAGGACACAGCTGATAGAGACAGCCAGAACCAGCCACTCTGGAAACAACAGCCAGTTCAGCATTTTAAATCCAAGTTCAATAAAGTAAATACTGCTTGGGGATGGGTCAGGGAGAAGGCATTTACTGAATTTCATGGAAAATCAAGGGGAAACCATTTCCCTGCTCCCTGACCCCGACTGAAGCACTCGTTAACTGATGAGTACAAAGGCCGTGAGAGCTAAAGGGCACACCCAGGACTCCAGGAGGGAAGGAAATCTGTCCCCAAACCACATGCAAACTAAACAGAGCTCTCAGAAGCTTTAGACATTGGCATGTTATCATTTCGGATCATCCCATTCCCACATTCCTGCAGTCAGCCGGATCCCATGAACGCTGTGCAGCACACAGACCAAGTTACCTGGCGTGCATCTCCCAGAGCTTGGTGCCCATCCGCTGGTCCCACACACAGACCAAGCCCTCTTCTCCTCCACTGACAATCTTCCAGTCATCCATCTGCACTGCAGACACTCCTAACTGGTGGGCATAGAGGGAGCACAGAGACTCACTCCTGCGGAGGTCGAACACCCTCACCCTAAAGGAAAGCAAAGAGCAGGGATAAAACGAGCTGTGACTTCTGAGAGTACAAGGACTTGTGGGGTTATGAAGATATATCTGGGACAGCAGCAGTGCCATGGCTGCTCCAAGACTGGAAAACCAGTACAGTCCACATTTTTCACCAATGAATTTTCACTCTGTGAAATAACTGTGACTTCTGTTATCACAGATTTTTTGGGCAGCCTGCTCCCACCACACAGGACCTCTCTGTCTCTTTACAAGTCCTAGGACTTAAAGAGGACCTTCTGATAGGTCCTAGGACTCCAGTTCTGGGGTCCTCAGCACAAGAAGTATCTGGTGCTGCTGGAATGAGTCCAAAGGATGCCATGGAGATGCTCCAAGGGCTGGAGCACCTCTGCCATGGAGCCAGGCTGGGAGAACTGGGAGTGTTCAGCCTGGAGAAGAGAAGCTCCAGGGAGACCTTAGTGGACCTTCCAGTGCCTAAAGGGACTCCAAGAGAGCTGGAGAGGGACTTGGGACAAGGGCCTGGAGGGACAGGACACAGGGAATGGCTTCCCACTGCCAGAGCACAGGGCTAGATGGGATATTGTAGGCACTATGTTATTGCCCCGAGCAGCTGTGGCTGCTCCATCCCTGGGAGTGTTCCAGGCCAGGTTGGATGTGGCTTGGAGCAACCTGGGCTAGTGGGAGGTGTCCCTGCCCATGGCAGGGGGTGGAACTGGGTGATCTTTAGGGTCCTTCCAACCCAACCCATTCTTTGATTCTATGAGTCTATACTACAACATATAAGTGAAGTTTGGAGAAAACTTTTCTATCTGTGCCTCCCAAAATGTTAGCAAGGCCATGAGGCACAAAGCACTGTATTCTAGGCATGCTGCTAACATATCCTACCCCTTGGTACCTCACCCACAACCACTGTGGCCAAATGATGCTATTACTGTGGGCAACTTTTAGATCCATCTGGTTTTCAGGTGTTACTGACCACTCAGACAAGGCATTTTGAAGAGAAACATATCAAAGACTTGGTCAGAAGCAGAACTGTAGAAAAAGAGCTTAGGATTTCAGCCATTGCAAGAAGGCCACAAACCCAGTTAAAGCTATTGGTGTTAAGCTTTAGACCCAGCACATATCACAAAGGAGCATTTTTGATCCTTATATAACAAGATGAAGAGATAAAGCAAATACATCAGTGAATAACAGAAGGAAAGGGGAAATACTGATCTCAGATTTGAAAAGAAGCCAGAGAAAGTTCCTCTCAGCTGATGGCTATCAGGAATGAAGCCATCAGGTACACATTAATTCTAGAAAGGGCCAAAACACACTTGTTCCAACACATTAACTGTACTTTATTTCATCCCCCTGCTACAATCCTAATGGTGTTGCAAGTCTTTCCTTTTCCTTTCTCAAACAGAGATTGCATCATATGATTTTACAAGTAACACATCTCAGCAACTGAAAGAAAAGGCAATAGAACAGTCCAGAACTCCAACAGAGCAACATCCATCTGACATGTAGAAAAACATGCTGGAACAGAGTGAGGATCACGCTCTGAGTGGCTGCACAATCACCCTTGGGAACACCCCAGACAACAGTTGTGATGGTGACAAGGACTTTCTGCTTCCTCCAACTCCAGCAGAGAGAAGCTTTGGCTACATACTGGAGCTGTGCTTTGGGTAAGGATGGAGTATTTTGGAAGTGTTCACACTCAGAGCTCTCCCTGTCTTCCTGCATGTGTTCTGCACAGCAATCAAAGCTGCTCCTGGTTGGGAAGCACAGCTGGAAGCCAAGATCTGATTGAGTCCTGCTTGTTTCATTAGCAAGCACCCAGGTTTCAGGCAGGTGTCCATTCTGGCACACCCTTGGAAGAATCACAGGCACACTTGTGCTTTAAATACAAAAAGGAGAAGCATTTTGCAAATCTGATGTGGTGCTGTAAGGCAGGCCTGGCACAGGCTGCCATCTCCTGCCTCAGCAGCTGGGCTCAGTGGGAGCACGGCGGGTCATCCCAGTTCAAGGCAGCCATAAGGAAGGTGTTCTCATGACCAGGCTTTGACCCTCCTGTTCCCACCTCAGAAGTAAGCTCCCTTGCTTGGGAGAGCATGGAATACATGTTTTGATCCACACCTTTCAGCGACTGGGCTTGCCATATGTTTGCTTTCCCAACACTATTCACCATCTCAGCTTCCACCACGGAAAAGCAGCGATCAGCACATGCTCCCTGCTATCAGATCTCTTGCCAGCGTGAAGCACAGCTCAGAAATCAAAGAAATCAGCAATGCTTCAGGAATATTTTTGGATGAAAAGGCAGATTTTAGAGGTCCTACCAAAAGCATTTCACAACATTACTTTTCAAAATCATGGCTGTGAATAAAAGAATAGCATATACTAGTCAAATTGTGAAATTACTATGTTTAATCCAAGCAGTAAGTGTTCCCAGTGGCCATTAGCAGTTTGGACTCCCATGGTAAGGTCCCTAGTCAGTAGATTTGCCCCAGAATAGAGCTGTGGAGGCTCCAGTCTCATTCCACCTGTAGATGCAACACCTTCATGCAGCACCATATGAAGAACTGATCTGTGAGATAAACATGGTTTTGTCTCCTGGATGCCAAACTTACTTGCTGAACTATTGATTCCTAACTTCTTGCTGTTTTAGTGACAGACACCCCTTGAACTCAGTGCTGGAGCTGAAAAACCAAAAAGCTTTCTGGAGGGGAAAGGGCACAGACATCTCCTCTGGTATACTCTAGTAAAGGGAGTAAATATCAATCTCACTGAAGGGATATCAACTTGAGCTACTCTCCCATCATTGTATAAGAGATCAAAATTGGAGGTAGTTTTACTGGGGTGCTTTGGAAAATCAATTATCTGCTTTTAAGGGGAAAAAAAACCTCCCAAGGATTCAATTACACTTGTCCAACTTCAGATATTTATCCTTTATCCTCTTTGCTGAGAAAAAGGGTGAGGTTTGCTTGTGCTGCCTATTCACCAAGAAGGGGGAAAAAAAAAAAGCTGTTTGACAAAATAATCATTTTTGCAAGCTGCTGCACTGGCGGGACAGAGGTCTGGGACTTGGCAGAGGGAAGTACCCGCCTCACAATCTGATCCCACCACCACAGCACACCACCACCTGCAGCCTGGTGCCCAGCACAGAAAGGAGGAGGGAAGGAAGCAGGAGCCATTAGAGACTGGCTCCTCGCCATCCCACATCTCCTTTGGTGCACTGGATCAGACCCCACAAACAACTAGCCAAAAAAAGAAAATCTAAAAATTGGACTCAAAGGGTCTTTTTAAGCACTTTAATCCTTTCGCACTGACTGTTCCCAGCGCGTCCATTCCTGGCACCAGATATTGTGCTGGGAAAATCCTACTCCCCAAGCCAAGGAGTTAAAGAGAAAGCTGCTAATCAGCTAAATAGAAGCTGGAATCTGTTCATATGAAAGTCTCTTTTTTTTTGTCACCTGAGGGACATCACAGTGTTCCGAAATACACTCTTGACATCATTTGGCAGACAGACCCATCTCATCCTACATGATTCATCCCTTAGGTTATTTTTTAATATCAGAAAGTGAGCTTTTAAATGCCAAACTAATTTTGCGGGTGGTGGTGGGGAAGTGGAAGATATTCCAAGTGGTCTCGCTGGGCTGTACACCAACTGCGTCCACCAAATGGCTTAAAAAGAAAGTCTTCCCATGGAGCTTTCCGAAACAAAGCACACTGACAGCCACATCCAACTATTACCTAATATTTTGTTCCTCAAGTTCACACAGGCTGCATTGGAAACATGAGAGGAGAAACCAATTCCAGCGGGTCCAGATGTAGGACAGCAGGACAGGAAGTCAGCTAATTGGAGATGGGCTACAGCTCTTGGTAGCACCTACCTTCTGTCTTTATTGCCTGCAACAAGCATGTTGGGAGGACTGTTGTGGAGGTTGACACATGTGAAGTCACCTATGGAGTTGCCCACCTTCGTTAGACACTGATTTGTTTCCAGATTGTAAAGAAGAATCTGGCAGAAAGAGAATAAACACCAGATAAATTTAACATGAGCACAACGACGTTTGCTGCAACACAAAGTAGAGCAGAGTTGTTACCATCAGAGATATTTTGCAAGACTTGTTTCTTGATATGTAATACAGAACTAAGATGCAGATTTATTCCTATTAAGAAGGGCAACAGCACCCTCAGAAAGAAGGAAACCAAGTTTCCCAACGGAATCCATCAGATTTTTGCCAGGTCAAATCTTTAAGGCTTACATGGAAAAGCAAATAGTTGCCTCATCAATTTTAATATTTGAAGGAGTAGCAAAAGCAAACTGCATCAGCACTGAGAAGGTTTAGACAGATGGACTGTGCAAGACAGATTCAGTCAAGTGCAGCAAGAATTGCAGAGCAGAACTGAGCGTGGCCTCGGTGCTGACAGGCCCTGCTGAGAGCTGTGGTACAGATCACACAGAGCAGGAGAAATATTACATCTGAACTGAAAATATTACATCTGAAATGGCAGCTCAGATGGGAAAGGAATCAAAACAACTCTGATTTTAGGTGACATCCAAGATGATTCAACCAGAGCCTGGAAGAGAGGTCCGAGTTGTTTCCCCTCCTCTCTGTGCAGCAATCAGTTTAATCACATTTGTGTCTGTCCTGTGGGGCCAGATGAGGTTTATCCATTTGGGCCTTTCAATTTAGGAGAACAAGTATTTTTAGAAACAGAAAAAATGTACTGGTCAAAGCCCAGTGGAGCTCAGCACAGCACCTGGTCTTGCATAACTTCATAAACATTATTAAATTTCATGGTGATGCCCCTTTAATTTAGAAGAAACCTGTGACCACAGAAAGAGTTAATGGTACTTAAACCATCAGAAAAAACCCCCTTATGGCTCCCATGGCAACATCAGCATGGCCATGTCAATGTCACATCAATATTATTTACTTCTAATTTGTTGATTATATCCACATGCAGCTTAATAAATATTACACTATCTGTATGTATTATTGCAACATTTGCCAGACCAGAGGCAGTGATGAGGCCTTTTCCCTCCGATCTGTGCACTGCAGTGAGCATCTCAAAGGTTGGATTAAGAGAGCAGGAGAGGAACATTTTGTCATGGAGGCCTCTGAGCAACAAAGTGAAGCTTTGAAAATCTCAAGGAACACTGCAGAGAGGCAGAGAATTTGCAGGTTTCCTCCACGTGCCATTTCTCCCAAGTAAAGAGCAGGCAGAGGTTTATCCAGGTATATTATCAGCTCCCTATTCGGATCAACACATTCATGTCTGACTTCCTTAGGTGCCTCTAAGACTTATAATCTCCCAACTTGTTCTTTGTGAGGCTTTCTGCCTCAAATACCTGTCTTCAGCATGGCATTTTTCATCCTTAAGACACAAAAAAACAAAGCAAGAAAGACTCTACCTTTTCAGGGAGATTTAGGGTGCAAAAGTTGCTAAAAAATTAATTTCAACTTCCACACCAAGGAAAAAGTCACTACAAACTGCATGGAAAGACCAGTTTACAGCCTGTTCTCACTTGCAGCCCAGCTCCCAACAGCTCACTAACCAAACCCAGAGATAATGATATTCTGGCAAAGGAATCTTGAAGAGTTTTCAGTGCAAAGGAAATTAATATCTGTGCCTGGCAACCAAATTTCTCCTTGGAAAGTTTTGAACAAAAGACAAAGTCAATAAACTGCTGAAGTCAACTTGTGAACAATAAATGATGGGGTCAAGAGCAATGTATTCCAGCTCCCAGTTGAGCCTCTGAACCAGCCCTTCCCAGATGGATGTATAAAGTCAGGAGAGGAGAGGGCCAAAAGCTGCTTTCTCAGAAATCCCCTGGGGCTAATGCTCACGGTGAACATCCATAAACTATTAATTTATCTCAATGACCATAGCTCCCATCTATCCTATAAACATATGATACATACTTGAAAATTAAGCTACGGCCATGAAAGGCTATAATGAAAAATTGCTTCCATGTAGCATTTAAAGATTCCCCAGTTTTCCATCAGAGCAAATGTTATGTGTTCTCCTTGCACTCTTGATTTTAGCCCTGTGGCAAACCCCATGGGTAACACCCGCTGAAAAAGTACTTATTTCTCCTTGCAGAACTTGTAGGTGGCACCACTTTAAAGTGTTTGCATCAAAGAAAGACAATCTATAAAAAAACCAGGTTTGAATCCACAAGAATGGAAGAAAAGCTTTTGTCTTATCCTACCCCCTCCAATTCCTTCTCTTCTCACATGATTCTCCATTCTTTCGGGTAGGTTTATTTTAAATTTTATCATGTATTTCTAGCCAATTAGCCTTATCAGTAGAACAAAGATTCTCCTTGTGATTGTCAGTATCCAGGTTTTGCCTATCTCCAAATTCAACTTGTCTTGAGCAATTGTATGGTCTCCAAACAAATTTCAGAATGTTATCCTGACAAACTGGTAAATAAAGAAGCAAAAAGCACTCAGAATGCTTTTTTAAGTCTGAACAATAATATCTTGAAGAAAGGGGTTTAAAAGCACATGGATGGCCATTTGGAAGTTGCTGGAACACCTCTGATGAGCTCTCCCATAACATCCCAAGGCAAGAAGGATTTTCTTTACAAAGGCCAAGGAGAAAGAATGGAAATACCTGGTCAACAGGGACTTGAAATAAGGGTCTGTGTGTTAAAGGGCAGATAAAGCATAAGATCCTTAGGAGGTTTATAATCCTATAATGCACACTGCAAAGGGATTACCCTTTTAAGGGTATTTATAATCCTATAATGGACACCCAAGACCAGTGACCTAATAGGTACTGAAGGTAAGTGAACCAAGAGCATTTGGGTGTGAAATGAAGTACCCTGGGATCACACACTAATGAGCATCCCTGCCTCCAGTGGGACCTCAGGGACACGAGGGAGGAAGAGCATTAAATACCCTGTGCAGATGCTATTGGGATCTAACGCAGAAAATAAAAAGTGTTACCTATTAACATAGTTCAAATGAAAAGTCCAAGGTGTTGGCCAAGAGCCAAGCAATCTCCCAGAATGCTTAATAATTCAACAAGCCAGAAATAGCCAGAGTACCTTTACCATTATGTTTAGTTAAAGACCACAGAGATTAGAAAACACATTATCCATCTCGAAGGCGATTCTTTCCATGTTACAAGTCCCTTAACGACCTTTACCATCTCTCCCTCTCTCTCTCTCTCTTTTAATAAGGCTGAGCAAATGGGACTTCATTTTATCCGATTGCCACAGACTAGTGGTATTAATTATTCATGCTCATACTCTCCCTTTTGTTAAGACAGTGCATTAGACTAATTTCCCTCTTTACTGGGTGAGTTGGGCAAGGCTCAACCTGTGGCCACTCTTGTCGGAGAGATGCGTCCAGAAGTTGGCAAATCCATGAGCCAGACAGGAGAAGAAAGGAAAAGTTCCTGTGCTGCATGGAACTGCAGAGCAGTGGGTACAGGGAACTCTCTTTAAATGCTGTCCAAGAACTCATGAAAGACGACTAAAATTAATTCACAAAGAATTAAAGTCTCTGTAGCCAGAATAGCTAAGCTCTGAGCTTTGTTGCATCTTGCAGCTAAGTGAGGTCAAGCGTGGTCGATGTACTCTGGTTGAGATACTTCCAAGAAAAACCAAGGAATTGAAGGAAATGCTGTTGATGGAACTCTTCCATGCATGTCCAAAACCCCAGCAGGTGTTTTGGGATCCTGTGTTGTTGGAGATGTCTTTTTTTGGATGGAACATTAAAACAACAAATCCCTAACCACTTGTTATCAAAGAGCCTGTGGTACTTTCAACAAGAGCAGGGGTGTTCAACCCACTGTCCTGGCCAAAAGCCAGCAGACAACTGCTCCATGGAATAGCTGGTTTGCCTCTGCACTTCCATTTCTGCCTCTTGTCCAAAGTTTCAGCACCGCACGGAGAGCAAAGACGGAGCTGTTGCTCAGAATTGGGTCAAACGCTCTGTGTGCAGTGTAGTTAGTTCTTATTTAGATGAAGCATTGAAGGGAGGATCATAAATATCAACAAAAAGTGTCCTGTAAAACCACACTGAACCCCTACATCCTTTTCCTCACTGAACAACACACAGGATACATTAAAGAACCACTTTTTCGGAAAGAGCCATCTAGGATAAAGGTTTCAGCTGTCACTTGAGAGACAGAGAAGCAAAACAAAATGAAAACAAACCCCTGAGTTGCTCGGAGAGCAGAGGAACAAGCAGCAAAACTAGGAGCAGAATTCACATTTATTTCCTGATTATGTTTCTCCCGCTTTCCTCCTAACCATCCCTCTGCCAACTAGCAAACACACTGCCTGAATACACACAAATATTGCCAAAACAAGAAAGGGTCTCGAAATTTCAAGTCCACCACAAATAAAAAGGGATCTGGGTTTTGCTCAGGTCAACCCCATCCAATTCAGAAGGTATCTACAAAAGCAGGAAGGCAATTCCATATGCATTTGCAGCAGAACTCATCAAATTAAATACAACATATGGTACACACTGCCTCAAGTTTGGATTTTATTTCTAAAGTGATGTGGAAAAGGAATATTTTTAAAGTTTACAAGCCTCAGGGGCACAGTCTCCCAGTGCAAATGTATTGGATTGCCTACTGTAAATATGGCACATAACACTGCAACAACAACAAACCCAATCTGACTGTTAACAAATGCAAGGTCAGCACGTTGATACTTGTACACAGAGATAAGTGTTCTGGCTCCATAAATTTAAAGATGAGCTAAGATTTAAAAGGAGCAGCTGAGGGAGACAGACAGACAATCAGAGAGAAAAGAAAAAGAGTAAATCAAACACAAAACAGCCAGTTAAAAAAAATAAATTAAAAAAAGCAGTTAATATCCATGAATAATGGATGTTTGATTTAAAAGCAGTTTACTCCAATATGATGTAATTTTTGACAATCAGCCAGAGAGACTATTTTGCAACTTCTTGCCAGATATAAGTCATTGTGTAAAGCTGGTAACACAACCATTTCTCTGAGCATGTGGAAAATTGACTTTCATGCCATCCTAAAGGTGACTTTACGCTGGCAGACGCATGCGCCGAGCTGCACCAAACAGCCTCAAGCAATGCTCACAGACCCACAGAGAGCCCTGAAAAATAACAGAGCCTAACCAGCTTGCAGCAAAGCCAGCAGGAAAAGCAGCCAGGATGCACACCACACACTCCTCCCAATGCCTCCACCTGCTGCAAAACTTACCCACAAAGCGAAAGACAAGTGGAGTTTGTTTTTCCCTTTTCAAGTTTTCATCTGCCTGGACTCACAGAGTAAGACTCCAAGCTGGTAGCAAGAAGGAGAGCCAAGCATTGTGCAGCTCCGGCGACATGGCGCTGCCAATGCACCTGCAACCCTTGCTGTTCCAGCACTGGACACTGCCAGCCCCCAGGACTCTGCCAGCCTGGATGGGCTTGGGATGTGGACAGATGTCTGCTAGGACCTGGAATGGGGTCACCAGACTCATTTGACTTGTGGCTGAAGACTGCTGTAAGAGCTCCAGTGCTCCTGAAAGGATATTGTGTTTACTCACTGAACCACCCACTCACTAAAAAGCAAACCCTAGCCCAGAAACACATTTTCCTTAACCTAAGGGAAAGGCAAAGGCAAGTTAATTCTTAAAAACTGAATTAATTCTCTTGGTTTCCTAGATTATCACCTCGAATATTCATGGCACATCCTAGCAGCGATACTTTCAAAACCTGAGACACTTGCCTAAGCTGCTATGCCAATTTTGAGGCATTCACAATACTGTACAAATCAGAAAAAAAATCCCAGAATATGTCATTAATATCAGCCAATGCAAAATGGACTTAGTTATTTATTTTAACTTGCAAACTTGTTTCTGGTCATTTAGAGGGGTTAAGCAAGACACTATGTAAAGTTTTAGCAAGGCAAGTTCTGCTCTCTCTGCTGGACTCTCATTACTTGTACTGCCTGACACAGTTCAAGTCCTCAGAGAGTTCTGTCACTCCTACATGGTACCAAAGAGTTTCTAAAGAAAAAGGTATTTAGAACACCTTTCACCTTCAGAGATCTCCTAAGACTTGTGGTCCTGCAGCTCCTCAAAGAGAAACATCTGGGCAAGTCCCTGAAGTTCAAATTCAGTCACCAGTAAGCTTTACCCTTCTACTGGTATGAACACAAGAGTTCATGAAGATTAGTTTATTGGAGATTGGGCTATTTTCAAGGGTCACAGAGGCTAACTGAAGTGAAAAAACCCACACTTTTTAAACAAGAAAAGTGAAGATAAAAAATGGAAGTATTTGGAGCTCCGTAAGACCTGGAGACATTATGACACCAGAACAGACAATGCAGCTTACCAGTTCAAGAGCAGGATTTTAGTTAAAAGTGCAAGAAAGATGTAACAGCTTATATAAAGCAGTCATGACCTAAATATATCATCCAAGAGAGACCGTAGAGAATGAAATTCAATTTAAAGGATTATTTATTGTTGCTTAGAGAAGCTGTGGCTGCTCCATCCCTGGGAGTGTTCCAGGCCAGGTTGGATGGGGCTTGGAGCAACCTGGGCTAGTGGAAGGTGTCCCTGCCCATGGCAGGGGGTGGATCTGGATGAGCTTTAAGGTCCTTCCAACCCAAACCATTCCATGATTCTATGATTTAAAATTTGTTTTTCACTTACTATTAGTTCACAACAGTAGTTAATTCTAGTGGATACACTCAACATTAGCAAGCTGTTAAGAACTCCATGGAAACATTAAATAAATACAGGAGCAAAACCAGGCAGTATTTCAGTGGCTGCTGAGCACAGCCAGGTGAGGTGAAACACCTTTCATCAAGTACAAGCCAATCACCAGCTCAAAACAGCTGAAAAAGTGACAGCATTAACAAACAGCTCCCAAGACAGCTGCTCTCAACACATCCAGCCTCCTGTTTCTAAGCTGGAAGCTCTAAAATCATCCCTTTACTCCTCTCTACCCCATTTACCTGTTCTGAAATCAGGTTCAAGTCTGTGTACAAAGCAATCAAAGCCACAACTGAACTATGCCTGATACATGCAACAAAAATTCTCTTGCATGCTATATGAAGCTTCTTTGGTGGAAAACACTCCAAAACCCTCCCGTGCTGATTAGCTTCTATCACCAAGAGCTGCTGAATTTCACGTTAAAAATTTTGAACTGAATTTAAATACAGGAGGAAGTCAGAATTGAGGCTCCCCCTCCCCCTTAAGAGAATAAAGCAGCTATAAATTTCATAGAAACACTCCACAAAGCTCACCTGAAGCTACAGTAGGAGACAAGACTTGACAACAGATGGTCCATTCAGGGAAGGTTATAAATACACCAACTATGAGAAAAGCATCCTACAATCAGTGAGATGATTGCATCAGACATCAGATGATGTCAATCCTCACTGTTACCATGCTACCTCTTTGGGAGGTTTATACCCTAACATGAAGAGCTCTTGTTTAAACCTGTGGATTTCATTTTACATACAGTGCTCAAACCCAAAGCTCAAACATGTCAACACCAAGACTTTGTGATGCTGCAGCAGTGCTTCCATCACAGGGCTCCAAAGTGCATGACACAGGGTCATCTGTCACTGGCTTGGCATCATTCTTCAAGGAATGTCCACTGGATATCACGAGCACCACTTTAGAGTGGAAGGGAAGGCCAGGAATAAGGTTTTCCCTGTGGTTTGTTATCTAGGCTATATAATCGACCATATACAAGCCTAGATGGGAACACAGATCTCAGAATGTCAACAGTTTGGAATTGAAGGGAAATAATACATTCCACATGGACTTAATACAGCTAAAATAACCCTTACTAAAGGAATTTCTCTCTGCTTAACATAAAAAATGAGCTCCAGGAGCACTAACCAGACAAACTTTCAAGAAACAACATCATATTTGGGTTGTCTGCTGCTTAATAAACTGAAAGCTGAACTTCTCCCAGACGAAGCATTTCTATCCTCCCCTCCCTCCTGCACGGGTGTCTGTCATCTAACAGAAGGCAAGTCTAGGCCACGGGTTTGATGTGTTTCTCCTCTCTGACATAAAAGGTCCTACAAAATTTATGCCTCAGATCTCGACTGGGCTGTCAAATGTGGTTAAAATTAGAAAGTGATTAAAAAGAGAGAGGGAAAAGATGGTTTCCCTAACTATTTTCATCAGAAAGCAGGTTACTAGGCAGGAGCATCAGGACTGTGAACTAACACTGAAGAAAAATAATAACCCTAAGGAAAACAAAGAAAACCTCAGACTGCGAAGAAACACAGCCAGCAGCCAAGGGGGCTGGAATCCTCCATCATTCCATTTCCAAGACTGAAAGCTCTCCCAAAGACAGATTGTCAACTTGTGACCAGTGTAATCAGCCAATGCGAAGTCCCTTCACGTCTGCGCGAGGCGAATAATTATCATAATAGACATTAGTAATTAATTTCCGGCGTGATGTCAGCTGCTGCAGCAGTGCCAAGCCAGCGTCCTTGTCACACACAGCCTGCACCACTCCAGGCCCAGCTCCCTGATTAGGATGCACAGTGCTGCACTGCTTAATACAATCTGCCATCAAATGCCAAAGAGCTCAGGACTAAATCTGGAGCCACGTCGGGCGTTACGGCGGCTGACGAGGCCTGAGGAGCTTCTCTGCTCCTTTAAGAGGCTGAGGGAATGCCCCTGAATGAGGCAATTTTACCTTCTAACCTCTCACCTCTGTGGGGAAACGAATTGGATTAGGACAGCAAAGGAATTAATAAAGGCAGCACAGCCTTGCAGCATCTCCCAACCCTGGAGGTATTTATGGTGGCCTCCCTAGTGAATGTCAATTTAAAGGGGAAATGAGATGCAGCTGGACACGTTTATTCCTAACACAGAGGCAATCCTAAATAAAGCTTTCCTGGTCTAGCCACTTGCCAAGGAAAAATGTATTTTACACTGCAGGCCACAGCTTCTTTCATCTGGGTGCTCACCTCCTGTTTCCTTATCCACCTGCCTGAAGCACCTTCCTTCTCCCACTGCTGAGAGCCCATTAGGTGTCTGAAGTATAACACAAAAATGGAATGAAATTAGGGAGTGGAAAAGTTAGGCAAGATACAGGAAAGGGACAGAAACTCATCTCAAGGACTCAGGAAGGAAACAGGTCTTTCTGCAGCTTGGTCCCTGCCCTAGAGTGGGGCTGTGTCCTGGGATCTTAAGTAGGAGTCTAAGACCCCCAGAAGCTGTGGCTGCCCCATCCTTGGAAGTGCTCAAGGCCAGGCTGGATGGGGCTTGGAGCAACCTGGTCTAGTCTAATTTTCCTTCCTTTAATCCAACAGTCACACTGTCCTCACCAAACTGGAAGTAATTTAGCTCAAGCACAATAAAAAGAGCATATTTGCACATAGAAAGCTTGACACATTGCTCAGGATGTCCTTACCAGAAAGGCTGAGGGATATTTTGGGATTTTGGGTTGTTTACTGGGGTTTTTAAGGGTTTTATGAGACGAGTTCCCCCTGGTGCAGCATAAACTGAGCTGGACCTCTCTGAGGAGCAGAGATTGCAAAGGGTTTACAGTGAATTAAGTTGGCTGAACAATAATCCCTTCAACACTTACAGAAGCATCAGATTATTGCAGTTTTAAAAGAATATCTTCCCTCTGCTGTCAAAAGCTAAAGAGCAGGGAGGGAAATGCTCAGCATCATCAACCCTTTTTTCCTTTATTAATTATGAAGGTATAAAAATCTTACCAACAAAATTAAATACCTGGTTGGGCTCATTCAATAGCCAGCCAAAGGTTTTGACTCCAAAGGCTGCTTCTTTAGCAGACACATCCAGACAGGTGACAGGCTGACCATAGACAGAATGAAGAACTTTGACAGGATCTTCTGCTTTCAGGAGATAGACAATGTCTTCTGCAGCTGCTATTGCCACTGGACTCCCCGTAACATCTGGAACCAGATTAAGGAAGTTGACCTAAAAAGAGCAGACTTTTTATTTTTAATACACTCAAAAATTCTTTGACATGACTACTGCCACCTGCTAAACTGAACAAATGACTGATGTGTGAAGGAGAAAGACTTAATGGACTCAGTCAGATGAAGGCCAGAAGGTTAAAGCACACACAGCAAACACCATGGTGAGAATGTGAATAAGGTGCTCCAGAAGAGGAAACACATTGATACAACTCATATGGAATACTTGATGTTTATCCTGCAATCATGTATATACACCTAAAATTATCAGAGTTCACCACATGATTCCAGGACAACCCAAATATCAGCTCCCCAGTCGCCTGTCGCAAGACCACAGTGATGCTGCTCTTCCCATTTCAGTGAAGATAAAGCTGAAAACTCACACCAGGGGAAGGGTTTAAAGTCCTTAACAGCACAGCTGATTTCTAACTCAGCCTTAGCAGAGACTGTGGAGTCCTGAGTGTCTGTCTGTCCCACAGGGCAAACTGACTTGTCACAGCAAGTAAGAGACAAAAGTAAAATGGATCCAACCACAATGGAGTGTGTGGTGGTTTTACTGGAAAATCTCTTAAATAAACAAACTCCCCAAATATTTTAAGCATTATAAGACTGACTTAGCTTTGGATAAGGGGAATAATCAGAAGTGGTTTAAATCACTTCACACCCATTAGCTGTGCAGTCAACTTCCTGCAATAGGAGGCTGCAAGACACAATTATTCCTACACACTTCCTTCCCCTTTCAAAGAACTGTTGATACTCTGAATCAGAATAAAACTTCAGAGAATGGGACAGCTTTTGCTTTTTAATTAAAATAGTTTCAAAACTTCAGTGACAGAAGGTGCAACCTAAAGAAGCTGCAGAACTAGTTACAGCTTCACAAGTGATACTATTAGCTTGCATGCAATATCCTGCCTCAGAATTAATCAGAGAGTGTTAATCTGGAATGAGACCTGGAGTTTGAGCTCCAATTCTATGCGAGAAAACTGATTTACAAAATGAGCCAACTTAGTTTAATGTTGACAAAAAAAATAATAATTAAAACCAGCCAACCTCCTGCACCATATGGACTTCTGTTCATTTTCACTTGTAGCTTAAGCCAGCATTTCACCCTTGCTCTTCAGTGCTGAGAGGCTCCTCCATTAACCTGCTTCAGAGTCACAGCCTCTAGCTCCTAACGCTGTTACCTCCTTCAGGCAACACTGCTGTAAGACTTTTGTAAGATCCCTCTTACTGTATCAAAAATAATTAGTGGATCAGGAGCTCCTGGAATGAAGCTGAGCAGCCTGGAGACTCACCAATTTCTGGATTTCAAATGTTCCTGTAGTTTGCCAGAATCCTCTGTCATCAGGGCTTTCCACTTTGACCTCAAAGCCAGATGCCGTGGCCACGGCTGTGCCCCCCGAAACGAGAGCTAGAGCTTGTGTCCTCTGGTTGTGCTGGTAATGATGGATTGGCTCCCGCCCAAACATCAGGTTCCAAACGCTAATGGTTCCTGGACAGCAGAAAATAATCACTATGTGTTATCTTAGAACTGAACAAAACTTTCAAAGAGCATTTAAAGGTGTAAGGCTAACAGTATTCTGATGGGAAAAGTGAGTATATAGAGAGGAAACTGAGGGCAGGAAACCAGAACTTCAGGACACTGTGGTTCCTCTGAACCACGTAACAGCTTCAGGGGAAATATGTGTTCTCTGGCCTCAAGCTGAAGGAGGGAAGGTTTAGATTACATATTAGGAAGAAATTCTTCACTATAAGGGTAGTGAGGCACTGGCACAGAGAAGCTGTGGCTGCTCCATCCCTGGAAGTGTTCCAGGCCAGGCTGGATGGGGCTTGGAGCAACCTGGGCTAGTGGGAGGTGTCCCTGCCCATGACAGGGGGTAGAATGGGATGAACTTTAAGGTCCATTTCAACCCAAACCACTCCATGACTCTAAGGCTGGACACAATGATCTTGGAGCTCTTTTCCAACCCTAATGATTCTGTGATTCTCCAATTCCAGGCTCTGTTGCTCTCTGTATTTAACTCCTAATTATTGACTTTCCAATAACATTAGTATCTACCTTGAGGAAGACTCTTTGACTTCTCACATTTCCATGTTTGGGGAACATAAGAATAAACAGACACCTGAATCTTTGTTTCACCATACACATGCCCTTAATTACCACAGCAAGGAGAACCCACATTCAATAAACAGACACCTGAATCTTTGTTTCACCATACACATGCCCTTAATTACCACAGCAAGGAGAACCCACATTCAAATTTAAGTTGCTTTGCTGCACACAGGAAAGTTTTGAAGTGAAGAATCCAGAGCTCTCCACACACATGTCAGGGATTTTTATATCATTCTTAAGAGTTTACAACCAGCAGTAAAACTCCTCATCCTGATGCTCTGGCAGAACAGAAAATGCAGAATTGATGGCACGTGGTGTGATTGATGGCACATGGCTGTCCTGTGCAGGGCCTGGAGCTGGAGTCTATGATCCTTGGGGGTCCCTTCCAGCTCAGGATATTCTGTGATTCTACGATTCAAAAAGCTAAAGAATACAAATCCCAAAGAATACAGGAGTGTAAGTCAAACGACAACATGTTTGTAATTGCATTTTCCCCAGCATGGATCCCCAATCCCCTGTTTAAAAGCCTGGTGCATTAAAGCCATAATCTGAGTAAGAGCAACCTGAGGCAATCAGGAGTGTGTTAGGGAACAGAAGGGCCAGACGGAATTGGAGCCTTCTGGGCCACCTTTGCACTGAATTAAGAGAGAAGCAATCTTCAGACACGATAGGCAGGGCTGGAGAAGCCTTCCTTCAGCTCGAGCAGGGCCATTAATGATGAAATGATTAATGGCAGCTCTTCCTTCAAAAGGAGACATAAAAGCCCTGACAGACAGCTGTGGACGGGCACCAATGCCAGTTTGCAAACACTCCTCCCATGTCCCAGAGGAGGTGAAGCAAGAGTGTGGTAATGAAACTGCACATAGTGAAATGGTATCTAAATGAGTTTAAATTGATTTATGTTTGCTTTTGTAAAGATTATTTGGTATCTGGAAAGTGCTACCGATGTGAAATAATGCAGATAATCCTTAAGATCCCTGTCTAATGGCACTCCCACTGAATATTTATATTCCTCACCATGGGAATGAGTACCATAATGGGGACCATTTTTGTTTTATTAGGGATGAATATTTAAATTAATCTGCTATTTGCCTAAACAATTAGCCGCCTCTGTTTGTTTACACAAAGCCAAAACTGCAATTAGGCTTCCATCAAAAAGATAAGTCCCGACTAAAACTGTCCCGATGGAGTCGTAAGGGCTCAGAGCAGAACTTCCCAAAATTACTTCTTAGCATAATGGTAATTATGTTAATTGCTTGAAAGGTAAATAACTGCTGAACTGGGCTGGAAAAACAGAATGGTAACTCATATTGCAGACACTTAGCTTAAAATCAGTTAACAAATACAAATGGGCAGCACTGGCTCCATCCCCTCTGCAGCCAGGTCTGCCCCATGCCAAGGCTGAGCAGCAGCACCTCTGTGCCTGCCCTGAAACAAAGGGATGGGTGCGTGAAGTCTCATCTCCAGGACAGCTGAGTGAATCAGGCAAATAACCCACCAGCAGTGATGAAAGAGCGTAGTGGTATCAGATCATGCATGTTAGAACTGGACTTTTTTGTCAGCCGATGGATATGGCAGCCAAGCTCCTCCAGGCAGGAGGATTTCCAGTTTTTGTTTTGCAGAACATTTATCCCAGTTAAAGACCACTTTTGTGAAGGGGAAAAAAGATGCTGATTTGCTTTCAGCAAAGCCTTTTGTTCACATATCTCCGTGACAAGCATTTCACTGGTTTTAGCAGTGCATTAGTGTATGAAAGTTCTGCAAAATACCAAAAAATATTCAAGTCAAAGAACCCTTTTCTGACCACAGGAGCAAACTGAGAAACACAGAATTCAGAGTTCTGCCCTCTATCACTATTATTACTGTAACTCAAACACCACAAAAAGAGATGACAGTGAAAATGGCTCATGCAATAGTAAAATGCTTTCAAGACAGGTACTTTTATTTCTAACCAGATGTTCAATAGCAAAATCTCTCCAAAATACCAAAAAATTGTATTTGAACACAGTGTGTGCAACTTCCTAGACACAATATGGTGTGACAACATCCCTGGCAATATCAAAAAAACAAGTAAGGTCACAAGTTAACATCTGTTTAAGGGAGCACAGCGTAAGGAGTAACAAGGAGAGTTCACAGCATATCCTGAGTTGGAAGAGACACACAAGGATCATCAAGTCCAACTCCTGCACAACAGCAGGAAAACATTATCAACCTTTTCAGAGTAAGATCAAACACTCCACTGTATTTACCAATAGGTAAAGCTACTAGGAGAGCTGAAAGTGCTACTCAGAATATTCTGTACCCTGCATTTCACTGCAGAAGCAGCAAAATGTATTTATGAGTGTGCAAGTCTTTGCAATAGTCAATCACATTTGTGTAAGAGCAAAAAAACCTCCACCATTAAAGTTATTAGAATGGCAACATAAAAAAAAATCAAGCATAAGATTTACCAGTGCAGATGAGATCACTACTCTGCAGTCTGTCTTCTGCCTCCAGCACTGCCCAGTGCTTCATTTCCAAAGCAGTGTCTCTGCTAAGGTGAAGTTAAGGTTGCAAGCACACAGTCCCTTCTTTTTGGTTTAATACTGAAATCTTAAAAGTGTTAGAAAGGCATTAAATCAAAATTATAAGCAGTGCTTTCCCGGCATGCTAAAATCTGCACCACAACTATGATTATTTCAACTGAACTCTTAACAATAACTCCTCAAAATGATTTAGACTTTCCATCTTGCTTATATTTCATCTTGGCTCAAGAAAACAAGGAGCTGATGACAATGGTATAACCGCTGACACTCGACATGACAATCACTGCACCAGTCTCCTTGTTCATCACTTTGCCCCAGATTTTAGAAAGAACTCAGGTTTGCAACTTCCAACCCAATATATTGCTGAATTGTGGCCTGAGAGAAGGTCCATTTATTGCAATTCACTCCAGATTGGAAGGTATTTGGATAAAACACGGAAGATGAGCCTATTGTGCCTCACACAGTGCAGTGCTGATCTGACTGACCTCCAAATTCAGTAGGCATCAGCCAGCCTTACACAGCTCTGCTGCACCAAAGATGGATAACTGGGACTCTCTCCACGGTCCCCTCCTTGCTGCTGGGAGCACAAAAGACATCCTGCAAAAGCAGCTGGTTTTTACATCTATTTTCACACAGGTTTCTCTCTGGAATTACAGGTAACACATTTGCCAAG
>NW_008663088.1:0-30146 GCF_000695815.1 Acanthisitta chloris | reverse complement strand
CTATAAAATCCTCTAACCCTGTGATAGGGAAAGGCAGCACAAACACAGAGGCAAACAGTGTTAAATCTCATTTGTAAATATTATCCTGGCTGTGTTTACCAGTGTAACAGAGCACGTCAGAGCTCCTCCTGAGCTGGGCACAGCAGAGGACAGCTGCCCACCCGTGCTACCTGCTAAAGGAGGGAGGGTTGGATTTTGGTGTGGAAGATCCCAGCTCAGACCCTAATGACCCACTGCATCATCCATGGTAAGACTAACATTTGCTGTCAGCTAGTGGTTGCTGTCAGCTTTGGAAAAAGATGTAAAGCAATCTCTGTGTGCATCATCTGAAAAAAAAAAAAAAGAAAAAAGAATATTCACGAAAATAAGCAAGGCCAGAATTTTGTCTGTGCTGGAGCAGGGAATCCAGATGTGCTCATGGCTTCAGCTTCTAAACACAACTGTGTGGGAAGACCAGAAGTTGCTTAATTCACATCATCTCTATGATGTTTTTCCTGTTTGAGAGTTGTGGTCTTGTCATTTCTACCCAGATTTAAACAAAATAACATTCTTTTCCACCTTTTGAAAACACTTGGAGGTGGGAGCAGGAGTTGGACTCAATGATCCTCGTGGGTCCCTTCCAGCTCAGGAGATTCTGTGACTCTCTGTGTTCTTAAAGGTAATTTTTTCCACCAAACTGGGAACATTAATTTATTTCCTTGTAATTTTCAGATATATCTCTGACATACAAACAAATATGGAGTGGAAATGAGCACCAACCTGAAGTACCAAAACTTCTTATCATGAATTTTCTGCTTGGAGGAGCCAGTTTAACCTTAGTAGATGCTTAGTAGATGTTTAGTAGATGCTAACTAACATTTTACATTTTATTTTCACTTCCAGCAGGTCCTTAGTGTACTGAACAGTGAGAGACTAGACCTTAGTGCTAAGTCTTGCCTTTGCATTACCATTCCCACACTAGTTTCCACCAAATGCTGCCAGGTGTTCCCTCACTGCTCTTCTTACAGAGATTTCCACATGACACCATCCCTGTGCAGTCCCTTAGAGAAAGCACAGACAAGTCAGAGTGTATTTTATTCCCAGCCTGGGGATGCAAGAGGCAAACTTCCCTGACCCTGATGGGAAATCACACACCACTTACCCAAACCAAAAGGTTTGCACCCACAGCCACATGTATGTATCCAATGGGAATAAATATCCTACCACCTGCTCTTGCAGTTTTCTTCCAAAACGTCTCCCTACATTCCAGCCAGCCTGTTTCCCTGCTCCTGCTCTCTTACAGCATGTCCTGGCACTCAGGGGAGGGCACCCAACACTCCATTTCTGTCTCTACAAAGGAGGTACAGAAAGGACAGTACCCCCAGGCAGCTTTAAGGGCATCAGAATGGACAAGACAGCAGATTTCCAGTCCCAAGGAATAGAGCTGCCAAAATTCCCTTCCTGGAGCCTGCCAGCAAGCAGGAGCACTTCTCATCCCTGCACCAACCACCTTCCTTTGCTCCATGGAGCTACTCTGCAACTTGTGAAGCACCACTAACTCCTGCAAGTGGGCCTCAAACATTACATGAGGGGCAGCAGCACAGCTTCTCCCCACCATGCCTGTACGAGTATGAACATGGCATTTAAAGGAAAGAAAGGAAAAGTATGTTCTCTTGTTGCCACACATTGTTTTCAAGTCAAACTATGAAACTCCTGAGCGCAGGGGAGAGAGTGATGGCTAAAGTAGACTGCTGTTTCCCAAAAGCTGTGGCTCACGGCCAAAGTCAGGCAAGCATGGAGCAGATGGAGTCCTGGCAAGGCCTCTACTGTCCCTGCATTAGCAGCATCTGCTCATTACCCAGAACCCTCGCCTGCTTTATCTAATGCTCCAGGAAAAGCATTTTGATTTGATTCATTTCAGTTCGGTAACATGCAACACAATTAGTGGTAAAATCAAACTGGAGGCCTGCCAGTGCTGACAATAGGAAACAAGGCAGAAGAAATATGAGGCCAGTGGGTTGGAATTCAAAAATCACAACTGTGGATCAAGTTGCCAAGTCCCGTTGCCCCAGGTGTACATCCAGTGCCCCCACTGAGTGCTGGCATGGGCAGAGGGAACTTCATTTGCTCCCCATACATTTCTCTCTCATTTACCTCTCCTTGCAGCTTGTTTCTCAGGGGCTGAGGCTGTCGGGAACATTCACCAAGAGTCACAACACAGTTTTTCTCTAGTGCCAGCGAGGAGTTACAATTCACTCTGGATGGAGGCATCCCAGTAAGACAAATCTTTCCCCTTGCTATGCTTCCTATGCCTTGGGAAGTGTTTGCTACTAGGGAACCAGCGCTGCAAGGCAGGATCTGCCTGTGAGCTCTTCCCTGTGATCGGGTGCCAAGGACATCGCTGCGTGAGCTCTGCTGAACTGGGAGAAACTGATGTTATCGGAACGAGTCTGCTAGCCAGGGATTCGACAGAGAAGTCTAGACTCTTTGCCTGACAGCACCACCTCCAACACTAGCAGATGGTTTCTCTGTGTTAGTCAAACTTACAAACAAAGAGAAAAGGGAGCTGGAAAAGTACAACAAAGAACAATCAAACACATTATCTTCAAAGTCGTCCTCTCCCTCCCCAAATTGAAAACCATTCCCTCCACCAAACTGTAAATATGTGCTTTCAGCCTGCAGTTAGTAAACATTTCTAAAATCAGGCTTTATAACTCCCTATTCCCATAGAAACAAATCTATTCTGACCAGGCTCCTCGAATCAGAGGCACTGCCATATCACAGAGCCTATTAAAATTTCTACCCAAAAGAATAAAAGACGCCGAAGCTTTATGCAAACTAGTTCAGTCACAGCACACGCAGCACTGACAACGAGGAGTATGACAGGAAAAAAAACCAGACAAATTATTAGATTAGCCAGTGGGAAACTAGAAAACAAACAAAAGACCCTCTGCTAGTCCTTGTGTGGCACACTGGACAAAAAGCCAACACTTAGAACTATCACTGTGTTCTAATTTCCTACGACTTGAGTAAATAACATTAACGAGTATTCTGTAACACCAGATTTGCTGCTGTCAGAAAATGTTGCATATTAACAATTTTTAGCCACAGAAAACCATTCCAGCATGATCCGAGCTAGAAAAACAGCTAAGGATATTAATAATCTCAAAACATATAAAGTATTTCATTTACTTTTAAAATGCAATATATGGATTTGAGATTTTGTTTGGATTATCCATCTCTGTTGCGTTTCCACCTGTAGAAATGCCAGGATCAAAGACAGGATGTGTACAAAGCTCCCTAACTTTAAAAATACTCTTTATTCATACCCCGGGAGATGTTCCAAGTGTCAAATTACAGATTTTAAAGCAAGAAGATAGGAGCTGAGTTCTGCCTGAGCCCCTCAGCCTAAGATCCCAGTTGGCCAGCACGGTCCAAACCCAACTTTTTAAATTGCTGTTCCCACATCCAGGAGATGTACAGTCAGTCTCTGGCTCTTGCTGTCCGTTATATAAACCTCTAAGGATATTTAAAACAATGCACACAACCAGGGTTTTATTAGGGTTTCAGTAAATACTAGGTCAAAGCTTTTATTTCTCTGTATCAAAGTATATAATAACCCACCACTGCAAAACAAGACTTCAGTGCATCCCCACACCGTGCCAAGAGCCAGAGAGAGGACTCAGATTCATCAGACATGCAAGTTTACCACTATTCCCATAACAAAGCCCCACAGCACCCCAAGGGAATTTTGGACAGAGGAGAAGGCTGGTGGAGGAATATTTAATATTTTTATAGCAAAACAAGTTATTTGCTTAAGATAGCTTGGCTGGACTACAGCCTGGCACTCAAGCTTTGTGTAGCAGTTCCAGTAGGAATTACAGCTCAGTTTTAATGGGTGCTATGTTCCAATGCCTCCTAATGCATTTAGGGTTATTGGCCAACTTTCTCACATAAAAGCAAGTGTGTGTGCGTGTGTGTGTGTACACAGGATTACAGACACACAAAAAGCTGAGCACAGCTGCTTCATTTTTGTAAAGCCTTTTTTTTTTTTTAATAGGGAGGAGAGTTGTGGTTACTTACCGTCCTCATAGGCTGCTACAGCCAGAGAGCTGTTTATCCTCACAAAGGAGACATGTGGCGGAGGTCCAGCATCACCAGGACCATGCACTGGTTCCAGGATGGGGGCTGTGTAGTCCCAGGTGCGAGTGTCCCACAACCTCACTTCTCCTGATGTATATCTGGAAAAGAAGGCTATTATTCATCTCAAAACAGAGGTAGCTGCAGGAGAAAGGAGGAAGGAACAAAAAGTGTCTGAAAACTCAACACCATTTACAGCTCCTAGACTGATCCTCCTGCTGTTTACTCCCATCAATTTGGCTCATTTTATTCCCACTTACTGAATGTAGCATCAAGCCTACCAAGACAGGCAGATAAATTGGAGCTATAAGATCTACACAAGTTACCAACTATCAATATTACCTTTACAATTAACATGCAAGGAGAGCCAGGCTCCAGAGAAAAAAAAAAGGTAATCAGTAACAAGTCTAAATTACATCATGGCAAAACACCAAACTTTCTTTTCACTCCTTAAAAATTTGTGATTGTGGCTGTGCCAAGAAAAGGCTGTTGAATCAGAGCATTTAGGTAGGTACATGGAAGCACTCACACATGCACTCACCCAACCTACTGCTCCTTATAGGCATTTCTTAATGCCTCATCAACAGATCAGATTTACCTACATCTCTGAAGATTAAGTAATTTATTCATCATTCCCCTCCAGAGGAGGTCACAAAGTTGATAAGAAGACTGGAGCATCTGCCCTATGAAGACAGGCTGAGGGAGTTGGGGCTGTTCAGCCTGGAGAAGAGAAGGTTGTGTGGAGACCTCAGAGCAACTTTTTAATCCCTGAGGGGCCTACAAGGAGCTGGAGAGGGACTCTGTGTTAGGAACTGCAGTGATAAGACAATGAGTAACAGGTTCAAACTGAAGGAGGGGAAGTTTAGGTTAAATATCAGAAAGAAGTTTTTTATTCTAAAGGTGGCACTGGCAAAACACTGGCACAGGTTTCCCAGGGACATGGAGGCTGCCCCGACCCTGGCAGTGCTCAAGGCCAGGCTGGATGGGGTCTTGAGCAACCTGATCTAGTGAGGAGGTGTCCCTGCCCAGGGCAGGAGGTTGGGACAAGATGATCTGTAAGGTCCATTCCAACCCTTAAATTCTATGATTCTGTCTAAGTGCTGTCTTCAGAATTAAGGCAGTGCTGCCTTATTTGCAGAAGACTCACTGAAATATCACAGAAACTGTAGTTTAACATTAGTTTGACGATGAGGAAAGACAAAAAAACAGAACTACACTTCTCAGGTAATACTGAATGTATGTAAATGAATTAAGGCTGTTACACAGCAAGCACCATATGAAGTGCTCTGGGCCATCTATGCCTGCACAGTATAGTATTAAAGAAAAAACCACTGCAGGCAAAGCAGAGGAGAAACTCCTCAACAACTGGTCAAAGACCACAGTTCAATAGCCATTTGGAACAGTTCAATAACCATTTAAGATCAGCTTTGACAGGACTGTGACAATTAACACTGTCAAAGGTTCAGATGTCTTTCTCTGCCATAGCTAACACTTGGATTCTATTGGAAAACGAAAGGTACTTCCTGCTCCGTCAGCTTTGTTGTTACACCCTGACTTTTGGGGCAAAAGGATTATAAAGGAATGATTCTTACAAGCCTCAAAGGTCTATGGGTAGGAATGTAGCTGTCCTATATTTAGGAGCAAAATAAGAAAATAGTTATTTACACGAGAGATGAAGTAAGTGCTTAATAAAGGTCTAGAAGATGTTGGACTTGGATCAGGTTACCCAGTTCTTTGGGGAGTGCCATGCACAAGGCTACAGGTACTCTAGAGCAGATGACTCTCAACATCTCTGGGTGAAAACACTGCACTTTGTACAACTAATTAAAGTGCCCAAGGGGGTGGTGAAATCTGCCAAGCAGAGAGAGATGCACATTAATTTTCTGCACTGAGTCAGGAAGAGAGGAGAACTGTGTCCTTGTCATCTGGCTTCTTCTTTTGTGCTTTTCAGGGTAAGACAGAAGAAAATGAGAGAATAGGGTGGGACAGCACTTCTTCTTTTACTCTTCCTGCAAACGAGGCCCAAACCCCTCTCTGAATCCTGCTTTCATTTCCAATTTACAGCAGCAGGACTTAAAAAGAACAGATCAAGAAAGAAGCTTCCCCAGAGCAAAATGTTTCATGTTGGATCCAACAAGCAGTTTGGATCAGTTCACAACAAATATCTCCAGTTTGTAAAGCTGAAAAGTGCTCAGTTCTGATACATTTTAAAATCTGGAGATAAAACACAATGGGACAGGTAATTGTGCAGATCTGCTGCAGTCCCCTTCAACAAGAGGCACACATAACAATTGGAAACATTTTAATTTTGAGCTGATTTTTGTTTCCTTATGTTAGGGTTGGTTGGGGTCATGTTTTCAAGCTTCTCCTAACTGCCAAGAACAGCAGATTACTCCCAGGGGGAAGCCAAAATTCTCTTGTCACTAAGCGACCCTGAAAAGTGAGTTTCAAGGGAGACATAAAATACTGGTAGAATTGACAGAACTCAGTGACAGAATATTTATTTCAATCCCCAAATAAGCAAGGAAGAACAGTATCTCCTCCTAGTGCATACACATACTCACTCTCACATAGTCCAGTCCAGAAATGTCAGAAGGACTGATAGATGGAGCAAACAATGACAGGAACAGAGGAGAAACACAGGGTTGGATAATTCTCTGAGCACACTGCATCTGGTTTCTCTGCACAGCATGGAACTTAAGGCATCCAGGGCTCAAGAGTCCCTACCATCCACCAAAAATAACACGGACTGCAATCTTGGAATTAAATATCACAATACTACAGTAAACGCTTAAATTAATTTCTATCTCAGAATTCAACCAAGTCAATATTTAATTTGAACTGTTCTTCATTCTAGAACAACCTAAACCACCCCTGCAGCTAAGCTCAAACTGGAACAGAACCACCAAATGCTTCTGACCACCAGTTTGAAATCAATTTGACTCCAGTTCTGATGTGTTTGTGCTGGGAACTGTGTCTGCTTGGCTGTCTCTGCATCAGAGCACCCTGCAGCCTCCTCATCCTCACTTTTTCTCTCCTATGATGGACAGACACATGCTGAAGAGCACTCACATCTCCTCCATGAAACCACACTGCTCTCCCACAGCAAGGACCTGCTGACCACCACAGCTTGTCACAGCACCCAGGTATGCTCCAGTGAGTTCAGACACTACAGAGCAATCCATAACAGGGTCCTGGCCACAGTGCTCACTCCAGTTCTGTGATGACAGAACAGGGACCACTGTACATGCCAGGAGAAACCTGCAAGCACCCACCAGAGCCTACCTGCATGTGTCTGTCCAGAAATGACACCAGTGCACTGTGAAATAGGACAAGTGCTCTGTATTCCCCAGGAAGAGGAGGGCACTAAGGCTTCTCTGCCCCCATCCCTCCTGCATCCCTCTTACCCCATTTCTTAACCAGCACCACCATTCCCATCCTTCCCAGTTCAGCATCACAGCAAATCAGTCCCACACAGCAAACCTAGCAGATTTGGAGAGATGCTACAAGACCATACTGGAAACATAAGTGGAGGTCTAGGTCTGGGCAGGGAACCAGCATGGGGAAATGAGAGATATAAACCATTTCCTCAGCTGACAACACGCTCTGCTGGCCATCACCACCTCGTGCCCATTTCCAGCATACACTGGGCCTGGACCAGAACTGAACTGGAAGAATTTCAAACACAGATGAATCCTATTCAGAACTAAAAAATTTAATGGTTCAACTCCCTGCTTTTAATGCTGTTGTAAAGAGCAACACACTTTCAATTTGTAACCACAACAAAAGGCTTTTAAACTAATAAAGCATTGCCTTGCTGTAAAAAAATGAAAAGGCTGCTTTATTGCAGATAATTGGCAAATCTGCCCTATCAGTATAGATGCTTGGAGAGGAGAACATGCTGCACTATACAGAACCTATTTCTAGATAATTTCAGTAATCCTATTCATTTCCCACCACAACTTTTACACTCTGCCCTGAAAATTTCATTTGGATTACTCAATGAAACAACCCTAGATGTATATCTTCTGCCCCAGAACAGACACAGTACTCCAAACCCATTCAGTTACTGATTTTTCCACCAAGTTGGCTACAAAATGCCCACATAACTTTCTGCTGGAGTGAAAAAAACCCCAAACCAGCCCAAAAACTCCTTCCTGTTTACTACAACAAGGAATACATTCTATTCATTCTAATACCAACAACATTCAGCTGCTGCTTTTTTCCCCTGATGGGTGCAATGAGATGGTTATTGCAGTGACAGGTAAATACTCCAACATCTGAGACACTTGCACTGAGAAAACCCAACAAACCAATCCCAAACCCTAAAAAAACCCCACAAGAGACCATACCTGCACTACTTCATTCAGAAAGGCTGTTCAAAGTCTTGCTTTCTTAAGCACAACAGGAAGCAAAAAGAGACTATGGCTTATGACCCCAATTTGCCCGTCTCTCCATACCCTGATGCCTTCCAAGATGTTTCATCCAGGCCATGCTCTCAGCTCCAGGTCTGTATGCTTCTCTCCCTATTCACCAGACATAATTATTCTTCTCTGATGTTCAACAGAGACTCTCCACCCAAGTACCTCACAGGTACTTTGATGGACTTACATTTCACTTTGCCCTTGTTCTTTGCTACATTGCAGTGTATACACATGAGAAGCAGCAGCAGGAGAAAGACAAGAGTTGTAATTTTGTCTCCTTGACAAGCCAGGTCTGTAATTCTGACAGATATGTATATATCTGCAAAAATTAGCCTGGAAATTCAGCTGAAGCTTTACAGACAGGCATAAAACCTTGCTGAAATGGAGCAATAGGTGGGAATTCATATGGAAACTGGAAAAAAAAAATTCATATGGTATCTACAACTATACTATAATAAAAAGACCTACTCACTAACCAAAAGCCTTTTGACTACTTTTTATTGGCAGTAATGTCATAATGAGATGAACAATTTCCTGGTGCCCTCTCACATGAGTGAAAGCAGAAGGAGCTGGGGGTTAAAAGCTGCTGCTGTCCCACGATGACTGGGAAGCAGGTGGTGGAGTGCAGAGCACATGTGGGAGGGAGCAGAGATGGAGGTTGGGCACAGCTCTAATGAAGTGGTGCTGAAGAGGCAGATGATTTCATAAGGAGAAAAACATCAGGAAACTGGTCAAAACACAGAATCTCATCTGAAAAAGCTCAACTGTGTTGGATAGCAATAGCCAGAACAAATTTGGGGAAGAGAAGGAGGGGGAGGCTGATCTCTCTCCAGAGCCCCAGATGTCTTTATCGTTGCCTAATGACAATTATACTCAACCAATTAAGACACTGCTATCACAGTTGCATTGTTAGTAAGCCTTTGGCCCTGAGTGTTGATGGCTGTCTAATTAGTGTTTGTGCAAAGTACAACTGCAACTAATATATAAACTGACAAATACACAAAAGAAAAACTGTTAACAGGAACATTTTCAAAACAGTCAAGACTCTACTCATTCAGTCCATGGCAGCAGCAAAGACAAACTGCTTTCCTTCATGGCTTGTGTACTGCTGGCACTGCAGAATTTCGCTTCGTACAAGAGGGTCAATGAGACCATTGCTGGGTTTCTGCTGAAACAGGATGCTGGTGTCAGTCCATTCTGTTGGCTGCCTCAAGCACATCACTCCAGGGCATGTCTTAGTTGGGCTGAACACCAAGGGTTTCTGACAAGATGCTTCAGAAACCAGTTTACATTTTCCCTATTTTCTCTAAAGAATCGGTAGCAAGCAAAAGGAAGGAGAAAGAAACCCCTTTGTTTCACAGTCAGGTTTGATTTCCAGAAGGCAAAGTCTGTTCAGTTTCCAGATACCTGTGGTGATCAACAAAATAAAAAAAAAACAACCAACAACTTTGTTTCAGGCAGTCAGTGACCATCTGTTAATACTCAAAAGATCTTATTATGAAGTCCTTACAATGTCAATGCATTTTATTGAAGTCAGTAGGAATTTTGCTCAAGTAACAGTCTCCAGCCACAGCTCTGTTTAAACGGAGGCCTGTTGATAAGCAAGTAAAATAATGAGTGTTTTGCATTGTCTTGCTGCAACAAGCACCTCAGAGCTTTCATCCTTGTTCCACCAAAAGCAGCTAACCAGTCCTTCATGTGGTTAATTAAGGTATCTAGTCAGTGCCCCCTCAGCAGGCTCAAGAATAAAGCCCAATTAAACATGCAAACCCAAGTCCAAATGCCTTTAAGTTGGCTCAAATTGCTCCTAAGGTGCATCTTCTCAGTAAGGCTCAAGTAAGGCAGTAGCAACTCATAACATTCAATTTCAAAACATCTCTTCATCAAAACCACTGCGAGCTGGAAGGTACCTCAATCACAACACAAAATACTGACATGAAACAGATCCTGGTGCCTGCTTTGTACTTCTCTGAAGTGAGGGATAATGATGGACTGCTCGGATACACCTACCACAGTGTGAGATGCCTCACAGACTAAGACTGAATGAGAGGTAAAACCTCCCAAGCTTTCCTATGTTCTCCTTTCCAGTTATTTAGAGACACACAGATTTAGCCATTACATATATAACCAACAGGTAGCTTGGCTAAGGGATTCCTTAAGGGAAGGATTCAGGAAAAAACAGTCCAGTGGCAGCAATGGAGTGAAGAACTACTTCACACAGCAGGAAGGAGCATAAATAGAACACGATGGGCAAAAAATGAAACACAAATGGAACAGGAAAGAGGAAATTTTCTGCTGTTACATAGTGATGCAGAAAGCTACACCACAAAATAAAAGAAAAAACCAGATGGGGGTAAACCAAACCCAGAGTTTTAAACAACCCTTATGATGGTAGAAGAACATGAAGGTGAAAAGTAATGTCCCTGATTCCATCCAAACATTGTTTTGGGTTGCTTGATAAATGAGTGCAGCTATGAAAACAGTGACTAACGTGTACCAAAATGGATCTGGAAGCACTTTAAGATTTAACATGTAGGAAAGCCAGTCTGAGCATCCATATGATCAGTTCCCAAACTCTTCTGCTGGGAACTTGACTTTCCAGTTTATCAAGCCACATCCATCTATGGACTACTCACATACACTGAGCTGCAGAGAGCTTATACCTTCATTCTTAAGGCCTTACTTAGGAAATTATAGCACTAGAAAGTGGGTTAAGCTGCTGGAGACTGTGCAGTTCCTCTGCAGCTTAGCACTGCTATCTGTAAAAATATTAGCATTTCACCATCCTAACTACTTTTGCTGCCTCACCTTCTATATGAATTCTAAGTGCATGCAAATGTTATACCAAGGGAACAGAAACAAGCCAAAGGGTTATATTGTAGGCAAAACATTTTAATGAACACAAAAGCAGAAGTTAGAGAAAGCCAAACTGTCTCTAGTAATTTGGTTTTTAAGGCCAAGAATCTCCCATCACTTAGATCAAGGTTCCAGTGGCTTGCATCAGCCCAGGTCCATTAATTAAACAGCTGCTCTACCAAGGAAACATATTACTGTGGGCACAGAAGAAAAATAATTATCTTCTTCATAAGAATTCAGGAGGAATTATGATGCAATTTGGGAAGGCTCTGCCCTATTATTTCATGAAGGACAAACCCAGAATGCAACAGATAAAACAACGGCTCTGGTTGCAGATGTAGGTGAGAAAACACCATTTGAAGATGCTGTAAATTGACCTGTTCACATGCTGGAAGGAACACAAACTGCAACACGCTGCAAGCAGCAGAGAGAAAAGGTATCACCTGAACTCTAGGTACTGATGGCAACAGCCCAGAGCTGGCAGGATGTGAAAACAGCAAAGATGAAATCTTCAAGTTAACTAGAAAGAAGGATGGGTTTGTGTGATCTCAGTAGACAACCAGCCTTTACAAGCTCAAAAATATGGACTGTGACTTCAGAGTACTGAAGGTTTCACTGCACACAGCACACCTTGCTGCAGCAACGTGTTCCTCTGCATCCAGCAAAACCCACAGGTAAACCAATAGCTTAATGGTCAGGCAGGCTGTAAAAGCATCTTCCACAAAGAGTCAGTATCAGGCTTCTACTGTTGGTTTCACCTGAAAGGTTCTTTTTCACAAGCTGACAGCAAAGCCAACGTGTTTGTCACTTAACACAACCTTACCTAACTCCATCGTTTGTCATCCGACCCTTCTGAACTCATGATGTCATCCTGTTTTCAACCCTCCTAAAGGTGACTCACTCGAAAAAAAAGAAGCTCTGACACTCACTAGTTCTTAACAATGATGAGAATGAGTGAGGAGAACACAAAAGGTTTGGGGAAGGTTGAAGAAAAAGGCAATTATTTTTACCTTCTGCTTTGTTTGACATCTTGGCTTCCAGTCACAGGGAGGGGAGGGAGAAACCTATCAAAGTTGTGCCATCATACAAGTCAAATTTAAGCAATTAAATAAGGCAGGGGCTTATTCAGGCTGTTGGAAGTCTTCAGTTTGTTAACTTGGATTCATTTTCATTACTAATTAATATTTTGGTTTCCTCAGGTCTGCACACTGAATTAAGATGCAAGAGCCAATAATAAATACCTTGAGAATAGCCCACAAGCCCTATAGCAAAAAAACCAAATTAGATGAGAGTTGACATGAAGTTTTAAAAAGTGCAGCAAAGTGTTTTCAAGCCTTTCGGGCTAGTTTCACATATCATTATGGAACTAAACAGAGTGGCAAGCCCAGTTTTTAAAGTCATTTGCAGGTCACCTTTGAGCAAGAGGAAAGCAGAGTGGGAGGTGAAGGAAGAGAACAAAGGAACCCACCATATAAGAGCAGCTACTTATGTCTGTATGTTGCTCACGATGACTTCAACTGAAAGGCCCAAACTGTCTGAGTGCTGCAGTGCTTAAACTAACTCCCATAAGACTCATCAGAGTAAGACAACTGTATAAAATTATTGCAGTGCATTTAGTTTCTCAGTATGAGAGAATCAAAATGTATCACTGCCTCTAAACCAGATGATTCTCCTAACCACACAGGACATTTATGAAGTTCTTCCTTTGCTTCTCACTGCTGTTATCAAGCATCACTTGGAGAAATACCAAGTGTGCCAGGTGTGCTCCACCCTAACTGGGGAGGAAGTGTTAATCTGCTGATTTATCAGAGCATTCAGAGCAGATGAATCTCACTAGCCCTAACCCAAGAAAATAAACTCTCTAGGAAAGCAGGCAGGACTTACTGCAGGGAGGAGGAAAATGTCTGAAGTTAGAATGTAAAGAGAAGAACCAGGGGCTGATTCTCTGGTTTGTAAGAGGTACAAAGACTCCTCACAGCATCAGTTTGTGGCCCTTAAATCTCCACTTATGCAAGCTCTTCACTAACAGGCCACAACTCCTTCTTCAGCCAAGGAAAACTGAGGAAAAAAAAAAAAGCAGATGCCTTTATATTTCTGGGTCTTTGGGATGGTGATCTGTTTATGAATTTCTTCTGTCTATTTTCAGAGCTACCAGCAGCAGCAGTAAAGCCACAATGCCCTTTCTGCAAGCATAGAAAAGTTAACACAGTGCACAATAAAACCTCACCCTGACTCACAGCCCACTTGGTGTGATTCTATGGGGTGAGCCATGGGCTGAGATGATCACTGCCAGCACAAGGCAAGTTCACCACATGGTTCAAGGACAGCCACAGGTGAGTATTTCACAGAGCCACCCAGACAGCAAAACAGTGTCCCAACATGCTATGGACATGTTACACCATGGGATCCTCTGTGTAATGACAACAAACAGGGACCAGATGTTGTCCAAGATCAGTATCTTTGGGAGGACCTAACCTCTGGCTACAAATGTCAATCAGTGTGGCTGTCAACATTGCCAAGAATTTAAAAAGGAAAAAAAACAGCAAAAAAGCAGCAATTTTACTGTCTGAACATGCACTTCTTTAAAAAAATACAAATAAAATCAGTTTTTAGTAATAGAAAGTGAAGAAATCCAGACACTCTGTACTGAAACCAAACAAACATTAGGTACAGTGAATCTCATCACCAGTAGTAATTTATAAAAGCCAAGCAAGCAGCTATATAATTGTTTTAAGTAAGCTCTGACTTAAAGATGAAACTATATTTGAATTGAATATGGGGAGGGGGGAGGACATCATCCCTTTAAAGAAGATCCTTCGAGACATGTAACTGTAGAAAGGCTGGTGAATACAACATTGATTGGGAGTGAGGTAACCACAAACACCACTGTCTCAAATGAAAAGGGATTCAAGGTCTGCCCCAGAAAACAAGCATCGTAACCGCTGGGATGAAATTTTAATGATAAACACAAGATGCTCTGCATGCAGGCCAGATTGAATTATCTGATGTCAGCCAGTAAATGCAAGGCACTCGCAGAAAGGGGAGCTGTGAGCAGCCACCTTCAACTCACAGCTCAGGTTGCACTTAATCAATCCTTGATACTCTGCCATCTCCTGGCTTCAGCTTTGGCAGCAGCGTGGAGAGAGCAGGAGAGTGCATGGAATAGGTACATTTCTCTAAGGGAGAGCTTATCCTCTGGAGTTTATCTTTGCTTCCTTCACAAAATTAATAAAGGGATTCACTCCTCAACCAGTTCAGACAAACTGTGCCTCGATAAATCACACTTGTGGCTGCTGTCTGGAATCACTCTGCCCACAACCTGTACAAATTCCTTTTCAGAAAGATGAAAGAGCTCTACAGCAACTAAAATAAAAATTCTTCCACTTCCCAGCACAGTTTGAAGCAGAACAGTGCAGAATATAAGATCAAATCTATCGCAGCACAGGTTCAAATCAAATCTGATTCCAGGTTTGCTCCAAGACTCTCAATACACACCAGCCCCAGTATTTCTGCTGGGGAACTCCTCTCTCCACCCCTTTTTTAATTTTTATAATCATTCCCTGATCTCCCAAGATCCTGAGTTGGACATCCTGATACCAGGGAGCAGCTGCCATACAACTGCTATAGTTTCCAGCTCTGGAGTGTAACGCCTGGCTGGCCTGACCGTGCTGAGCCAGAGCACTGCAGCTGCTCCCCAAAGTCACACATCAACAGAGAAAACTACAAGGGCCAAAGCCCAACTAGAACTTAATCTGGATACTGCCATAAAAGACAATTAAAGATGTTTCTATATGTACATCAGTACCACAAGGAGGGATACGGAGAATCTTCATCTTTATTGGATTGTGGGACTGAGGGACTTAATGTATTCTTGTGCTCAGTCTTTAATAGTTAGATCAGTTGTCCTTGGGGTACCCAAGCCCTGAGCTGGAAGACAGGGACACGGAGCAGAATCAAGCCCCTGTAATCCAAGGGGAAGTGGCTGGTGACCTGCTCCACCACTGAGACACACACAAGTCTACGGGGCCAGAAGAGATAGAATGCTGAGGGAGCAGGACAAAGAGCTCACCAAGCCACTTTCCATCATTTACCAGCAGTCCTGGCTCACCAGGGAGGGTTCCCGGTAACTGAAGTAAGCAAATGTGATGCCCATCTGAAGATGGGCTGGAAGGAGGATCTGGGGAACCACAGGCCTGTCAGCCTGACCTCAGTGCTAGGGAGAGACATGGAGCAGAACACCAACAAGGTGAAGTGCTGGGTCCTATCTGTGGGTCACCACAATCCCATGGAACATTACAGGCTTGGGGAAGAGTGGTTGGACAAGGTGGACAACGATTTGGGGGTGCTGGTTGACAGCGGCTGGACATGAAGCAGAGTGTGCCCAGGTAGCCAAAAAAGGCCAAGAGCATCCTGGTTTGTACCAGCCACAGTGTGGCCACAGCTCCAGGGCAGTGCTGAGGCACCTCCAGTCCTGAGGGCAGTTCTGGCCCCTCAGGACAAGGACATTGAAGAGCTGGAGAGTGTCTAGAGAAGGGAACAAAGCTGAGGAAGGGGCAGGAGCACAAGTCTGATGAGAGGGAACTATGATCAAAACACCTGCAAAAAAGTGAGTGACCTTATTTTCCTCCAGTGGAACAACCTGACTATAGAGGAAAAAAAGGTCAGTGATGCCACTTAGAAAACCCCCAGGAAATGCCACACAATGCTGGATTAGCATTAGGATCAGCACCAACCTCTCAAGCCTTGCAAAGTCACACACCAGTTTAGTTTATACACAGGACAAGTCTGGCTGTAATCAATGATTACTCACAGGTAAAGCTAAGAACATAAGTGTTTGTGAAACTGGAGAGATAATCATTAAATGTAACAGATAATTGATATTTATACTGAGAAGAACATTGACTTTGTTAACCTCAGCTATTAAATTACTTCTTCAGCACTGAAAGAACACAACAGTTAGCTATTGATCACCAGATTCATTACACTTCTACGACAAATTTGAAAGCACAATGCCATTATGTACAATACTATAAGCTGGGAGAGAAAGGGGAGGGTTATGTTGGGATTTAAAGAAGAACAACAAACAACAAGACCCCAACAAATTCCTCTATCTTCATATCCTAAATACTTACCAAATGCACGTAACTAAGTATTTCCCTGCAAAATCTGCTCATATCCTTGGAAGTTTTAGCTATAACTTTAGGTCTGTCTTGTTGGATGTTCACCATGAGGTACTGTTGGGAGGTGCAACAGTATGCTGCTACTGCTTTGCAGGCTTTGATCATCACTGGCAGAACAACAAATTTGTCTTCTTTCAGGCAAAATTCACAGAATATTTTTCCACTCGCAGCAATTTAAGAGATGCTTTCAGAAATCTTGAGCTATCAGAGTGAAGGGCGAGCAGGAACCAGCAGAGGATGTAATAAAGCTGGTGTGTTGTGATATTCTAAACATTTTATTTACTAACCAGGTCAAACAGCTGAATTCTGTTGCTTTATCAAATAATATGCTTGTATCTTCATAAAATACTTCATTACTAAAATTCATTTTCTCAGAGAAGGGAAATACTGACAAGTAGCTTAAGTGAAACCCCTAACATTGCTTTTCCTGATGGATACACATGAGCAGCTTTTCCCCTCAGTGGTCTCTTGCCTTATTTTCAGGAGCCTTTCAGAAACCTGAATTATTTAATGGCATCACCTCCCTCCATGTGACTGATGCAAATTCACCCAAAGAATCAAGAGAGATTAGAGGAACTGGGGGAACCAACATGAAAAGAGTGTGTGAAACTATAAACCCAACTTCTGTAATACACCAGCTAAAACATGCGCCACTGGAGTTTAATATGCAGGATTAATGACCTCTGTTTATTAATACCTCAGATATGTAATTTATTCTGCATAACTTCTGTATATTGCCTGTTTGATTATAAACACAGTGGAAAAAAATGAAGAAAAACAAGAGCTGGAGGCTTTGGCAGCAGCATGGAGACAACTGCAGCTCCTGGCTCCCAGAAAAAGGTACAGGAGGTTTCATTAGAGACAGTGGAACAGATACAGTAGTGCAGAGCCCAAGCCAAGGCCAGGAAACACACTGCCCAAGCTGTAAGGCATGAGAGAAGTCAGGTTGCTATATCCACAGAGCTGCATCTCAGCTGTGCCCACAGCAGGCTGGAGCTGTGGTGCCTTTGCAGTGGCTCAAGGAACCCTCAGCATCAGGCAGGAGTCAAGGTAGGATCTGAGTCAAGGTAAGATCTGCATTCCTCTAGCTATGCTAATTCTTCAGGGCTCTTCCCATGGCCACTGTTTAGGTTAACCACTGTGTGGCACTGCCCCTCCAAAGGTCACAGACTACCCAGCTCTGCAGCAGAAGCATTTGCATTGCTCTAACACAGCCAATTACAGCAGCAAAACATCACGTGAAAAGCAGAGAAGGAGAAGCAATGGTCAAGAAACAGGATGGCAGAGCAAATAGAAAGGGAGAGCTGCAAACAGAGAAAGAAAACTAGTGGAAGAACATCTAGTAAAAGAAAAAATGAACACAAACCCATCAAAGATGGAAAATCCCCTTTCATTCCCAGTGTCTGATGGTTTAGATTTCTGCTCTCAGTTGCCCAAGAGCATTCAAAAGCATTTCCATGTGTATGAGATTTTTCAAGGCACCTTTCACAACCAGTCTGTGAATTTTATAGCATTTTATAAGCAGTTTGCTCTAATCCCACAATGTATAAGCACACCACCGACATGAAGTGCTACCATAAAATATGGGACTCATGGCATGTTAAGGACAATGTCCTCTGACTGGCCCAGGATGATAAAAATCATCTCACTCAAGTGACCTGCGAAGGGCTAATTACTGAACCTGTAAAATTCAAACTGAATACACCTATTGAGACAGTCACAATAACCTCTACCAAGAGTTTGCGGGGAGTTCTTATAAGAGACTTCTAAGAACTTTCTGGGTGCTTCCACAGCAAAATAGTACATACAGTTCATCAGAAAGCACTAGAGTCTTTACAGGGACTACACGTGCATGAAATAGCTTTTTCAGAAGTAAAATAAAAATTTGCACTGCTGAAATAACTTGTAGCAACCATCATTATCAGTCACTTAAGGACAGTCTGCCTCACCCACACAGGAACTGCAGTCAGATAAATCCATCCTTGTTGCCTCAAACAGGTGTTGCTAAAAGCAGCGCATGAGATTTCAGGCAGTGAAGGTGCAGTGAGCATTGCACACCCTGGTACTCACCCAGCAATAACAACTCCATCGCAGGAATCGACGTCACAGAGGATCTTCCCCAGCTCGTAGCGCAGCTGGCTCACAGCTCCAATGCGGTTCTGTGCACACACCACAGGATCATTGGAGTTGGAAAACACCTTTAAGATCACCAAGTCCAACTGTCCACCCAGCACTACCACTGTAACCCCTAAACTGTATCACCCAGGGTCAGATCCAGACACCTCTGAAACACCTCCAGGGATGGTGACCCCAACACCTCCCTGGGCAATATTCCAGTGCCTGAACATCCTAACAGGGAAAACATTTCTCCTGACATCTCCTCTACCTCTCTCCCCTGTCTCAGCTCAAGGCCATTCCCTCTAGTCCTTTCCCTGCAGCCACGGCAGAAGAAACCATCCCTTACCTCCCTCCAAGCCTTGTCAGGGAGTTGGAGATAGCCATGAGGTCACCCCTGAGTCTGTTCTCCAGGCTAACCAAACCCATCTCCCTCAGCCCTTCCCCATGTCCTCTAGGCATCTCCTCTACCTCTCTCCCCTGTCTCAGCTCAAGGCCATTCCCTCTAGTCCTTTCCCTGCAGCCACGGCAGAAGAAACCATCCCTTACCTCCCTCCAAGCCTTGTCAGGGAGTTGGAGATAGCCATGAGGTCACCCCTGAGTCTGTTCTCCAGGCTAACCAAACCCATCTCCCTCAGCCCTTCCCCATGTCCTCTAGGCTTTTGCTGCCCTCGTTGCCCTTGGCTGGTCTCGTTCCCGCAATGGCCTTGCCTTTTTGCAGTGAGGGCCCAAAGCTGAGCACAGCACTGACGTGTGACCTCCCCAGTGCCGAGTCCAGGGGGATGGTCACTGCCCTAGTCCTGCTGCCACACTGGTCTTGACATGGGCTGATATGCCACTGGCCTTCTTGGCCACCTGTGCACACTGTTGGCTCACACTGAGCCGCTGCCAAGCAGCACTCCCAAGTTCCTTCCTGCTGGACAGCTCTCCAGCCACTCCAGCCTGTAGCACTGCAGGGGGTTGTTGTGTCCCAAGTGCAGAACCAGCACTGAGCCTTACTGATATTCATTAGCACAGGTGTTGGTATTACCACTCATTCACCCACCAAGTGAATTTGCTGCTTGATGGAAAACTCTGAGCTTTGCTATTGCTGCTGACAAGCTGCAGTACAGCTGAGAGAGAAGGCACATCCCTGCTTACCTATCCCATAAATCCTTCAGCAGCTTTCCCCTTTTAACTGCAATACACGAGACCAACGTTTCATTCCCACTTACTTGAACCAGGTTCCCATTTTTCTACAGCATCTGGATCCCATAAAAGAAATTCCTTTACCTTCCAGTTGTGTTTCAACGTGCGCTCTCTGGCCTGGCAGTTCTTGAGGGCAAGTTTCCAACAGGAATGTTCAGAGATGCTCATATCCAACAGGTATCCTTCCTCTTGGCACAACCGGTACCACAACACTTCGTCCTCTGCCAGTATTTTCCATGTCTTGCTGACCTAGGAATCAATTTATATATACGTATATCTTGTAAATGTATAAGCAAAAAATGTCTTTAATATAAAATGATTTAAATAGCATCTGAAATATAAACATTTAAATGAATCTAGGCCTGCACTGAGACAAATTCTTACCTAAACAAATATATCTGTTCAACCTTTATACTACTGAGCATATAAAAGCCCCCCAGCTATAACAAACTGCTTGTTTGCTGGGGGTTCTTCTGGAAATAACTGAGTTTCTACTCCATTAAAACTCCATGCAGGATGGACACCAGTTTAGTGACCACACAACCAATCAGTGTACTGGAAAATCCTGAAGGGAAAAAAAGCAGGAAAACAATTAAGGCAGCACTGTAAGCTTAGAACAAAAATCTGCATTTATTTTCCTATTTGTAGCTAAGAAACCCTCTCAGATCACACCACCACATCGCTAAAGTCCTACTGACAATGCCTGATTACGGCTATGACATTAGTGATTTATAACCTATTGTATTACAGTATGCATAAATAGGAATGAATTATTAAGTTTTTCAAGCAGCCTCAAGTTGCTGTCCATTTCAGAGAGAACAGCTTCATCACAATCAATTGTGGGCTCAGAATTAAAGATTCAAGAGGTAAGAGCCAACTTAAGTAGCATTTGTTCTCGGTAATTCTTGATTTAAAAAAACAGACGTAAGCAATGAAGACCAGTGAAAGCAGCAATCAATTGAGCACTGTTTCAAAAAAGATTAAAACAACCTGCTGAGACTGACATCATTTTTAGCAACTTACAATTAAGCATCTAATGTCCACTTCAATCCCAAGATTACACCAAGAATCACAGTCTGCCACTGACACAAACTCTCCCAGGACCATCTCTTCGTGTTTACTTGCCATGCATCCCACGTTTACACACAGACAACATGGCACAGGGAGGTGAAAGATGAATTATTACTTGTTGTCCATTTTATAAGATTAATCTCTTTTGTCTTTTATCATTACCACACACACCGTGCTTCAAACCTAAAACCACAGCTTTCAAACCCAAAGTATAGCTTCTCAAAACTTTATCTCATGAGGAATAAGCATCAGATCCCTTGGGCTGATTGATTTGCACAAGTCCATGCAAAACACAAGCTGTTGGAGCAGCAAAGCATGCAGTGAGGCTTATGGAGAGGTTAGGAAAACAACATCCCTGGCCTTAAATAAATCAAGGAATCTCACAGCGTGTCATGTGAGCTGTAAAATTTAAATGTGATGACTGCCTGCTGTAGTAAATGCAACAGCAGGCCAAGAGTGACCAGTCAGCCCAACCCAAACAAGACAGGGAGATGATAGCTGAGGTCCAGAGAGCACCCAGAAATGTGACCCTGAGTCCTACAGGACTCCTTGGGTCACTGCAAGTGCAAAAAGATCTTACAGACATAGTCCCAAACCTCCTGCATACTGTGTAGTCCCCTAGCAGTGCAATCAACAGCATCGATCTCCCCTTGAAAACATCACGAAGCTTCTAGTTATCTTGTCTAACTTGTGTTGTCTGTTGGTCTTGCTGTAAAGACACACATCTATCATCACTGCTCTCAAAAACTCAGAAGGAAGCAAGAAGTACATCACAAGATGTATCTCACAACCTTTTTCCTGCATGGTAAAGGGAAAAAGTAGTTTAATATGAAAAAAGTGGTGATCTGAGTAACCTGCAAATGCTTGTAAGATTTGATGCCTACATACAGGAGCAGTGCTCAAACAGGAATATCCAAGTGCAGCAAAACACATATTCTACTTAACCATTATGAGACCTCACTGCAAACCAGCAGACACAGACACTCCCCTTCCATCCTCTGACAAAGAAAACAACCTGGACAAGGCAATCATAATGCCTTAAAAAGACACAAACAGCACTGAGGCTTCTCTAGGCATATATATCACACTATAATAAAAAGGCAGTGCTTAGTGCTCCTGTCCCTATAGGGTCACTCTCGGAAGTTCAAAAGCAACAAGAAGCAATCCAAAATGCAAACCATTCCAGTTCAGTGAGGAATTTGCTCTCAATTTGATTTCAAAGTAATATAAATACATATATTATTGCTCAAAGAACAACAAACCCCCAAAAAACCACCCAGCCAGCTTTTTGCTGACACACCAAAAGAGCAGCTGTGGTGCAGGAGTGGAGCTCCCTGGCCAAGCACCTCTGCCCCCATCCCAGAACAGCAGCACGTTTCTGCTGACAGCGAGGGGACAGGCTAAGCACACACAGAGGCAAACACAGCCAAACCAGCTCTTGCCTTGCTTTAAAAAACAAAAACAAAAAATAAACACACACCTTTGCAGTCTGCCAAAACAGACAATATTGTACAGACCTTTCAAGATTCAAGGTCTTAAAAGCATTTTATAAAGACAGTAAAACAAAAGAAAAGGGGGGGAACTACATAAAACTGAGACTGCCTTTGCAGCTTGCAGGGCAAATAAAGATCCTATCCTAGTCTGATTTTTTTTTCAATCAAATTACATCAAATCCTGCTGCTTTACAAGCCTGGATTTCCAAAGGGTCCCTAACACAGCCTTTTCTTACAGCCCCCAAACTAGCATGCCAATCCCTTGTAAAAGCCCCACTGAGTGAGCCTCAGCTGCACAAAATCGCTAATAAAAGAGTCTCAAGCATTTCACTTTACAGCACCACTGTGAGCTGCTGCATTAAAACCAGCCATTGGCTCCAAGTCAGCTTTATTGGATGTGCTTGACTCAGACTTTCAGGTGAGGCCCCAAAAGCCAGAGTGTTACAGCTTTATTTCTACACACCCATACATTCTGCTTGTTGGAGAGGAGCTGAGATGTGCAAAGCTCTTATTAAACTACAAAGATAATTGTTTCCAAATCTACACTATGCAGAAACTCCAGCAACGATCAATGGCAACATCTTACAGAGCTGTTTATAGATTTAGAGTCCTCCATTTAATTTTCTCTTTAGCGTTCCTATTATCTTTTTACTACAGTACTCGACTGTTCTCAGCAAAGAAAGTTTGGGTTCCCCTGAGATCCACACAGGAACAGTTTTATATCTTATAGTTCAGCAAGTAATAATGTTCTGAAGGACTTCAAAGACTTTTGCTGACATAAGCTTTGCTGTTTGAGTTTGTCTGTGAGGGATTTTTTTCACCCTAAAAAGCCCCACCTCTTCCATGAAATCCTAAATTTCTTCTAATCCCATCTAAATCAACTGGCTCAAATCCTAATGAAGGTTTATTCATCCCTCTCCATCTGATAACCATTCTTGTTTCACTAGGTTTGTTTTCTTCCCCAGACACAAAAAGACATAGTCAAGGCTCACTTGCCCAGGCCAAGGGGCCTCAGTTAAAACTGTCTGGATTTCAGTTCAGTTCAGTGCAATATGTAGCACCAAACATTATTTAATCCAAAGCTGCTCAGATGGAAGCTGCTCCTCTTGTCAATTCACAGCCATAACGATAGAATCATCCCAGACTCACAGAATGGTTTGAGTTGGAAATGACCTTCAAGACCACCCAGTTCTAACCCCCTGCCGTGGGCAGGGAAACGTTCCACTAGCCCAGGTTGCTCCAAGCCCTGTCCTACCTGGCCTGGAACACTCCCAGGGATGGAGCAAACACAGCTGCTCTGGGCAACCTGTGCCAGTGCCTCACCACCCTCACAGGGATTAATTTCTTCCCAATATCCCGTCTAACTCTGCCTTGTCCCAAGTCCCTCTGCAGCTCTCTTGGAGCCCCTTTAAGCACTAGAAGGGCCTCTAACGTTTCCCTGGAGCTTCTCTTCTCCAGGCTGAACACCCCAGCTCTCCCAGCTTGGCTCCATGGCAGAGGTGCTCCGTCCCTTGGAGCATCTCCATGGCCTCCTCTGGACCTGCTCCAGCAGCTCCAGATCCTTCTGTGCTGGGGACCAGAGCTGGAGGCTCAGGAGCTCAGGTGGGTCTCACCTGAGTGGGACAGAATCCCCCCCTAACCTGACGCCCATGCTGTGGGGAAGAGGCCAGCAGACTTAAGAATTAAGTCTCCCAGAGACTTAATTTAAGTCTCATCCTGAGCCCAGAGTATCCTTATCCATCCATTTCTCTGCTCTCTCTCTGAATTATGAGGAGTATGGATGACTGTTTTTACCCGTATACAACCTTGACACAAAAGCATGCTCCAAAAAATACATGAGATTTTCTTTTTTTAGCTGTATAAACACTGAAAGCTTAACAGTTTGACAATTCCAGAAGCCCTCGAGGCAAGCAGCTGAAATTCTTGATTTATGCAAGACAATTCCTTCCTAAATTCCTAGAAACAGTCTCCCTTGCCCTAGATACATAAATTGCTCTGTTGGTAAACACTTTTAAACCTTCTCTCAGATGAAAACCTAACAGGTCAAGGGAATTTCCCACTGATTTGTTCAGAAATAAAACTACCTCAGCACTGCCAAAATTCAGTACTACTGTCCACAAACATTTCACACCACAAAATGCAATTCAAGGAGTCTCTGTGTTTAGGATGTATCACTAGTATTTACTAGAAAGCAATAACTGGAAGTCTATGGAGAAGTTCACAGATGAGCTCTATCCTCTTAGGACAAAGCTGACAGTCCAAGTCCAGGCCAGGTCCTCAGGCCATGTCCCCATGCACAAAATCAGCCCCAAATAACACAAGAATTTCTACTGCATTGCAGTTTGTCACACTTGTAGATTCCCACAGGAATGTTTTACTTTCCCCTCTACATCACACCAGGATGAAAGAGTGACTGATCTCAAACCCGCTCATACTCACAAGAGAGGTGCTCACAGCAGATATTTCTGTCAATGATCAGAACATAATCAAAAGGTGTTCACAGGGCTGGCACATAGCAAAGAGAAAATTTTGCCAGAACTCTGGTCTCTTCTGCTGATACAGTAAGCCCTGGGTACCTTTCTCCTTGAATTACAAACATGGACTATCAACAGGGACTGGTCTGCTGGGTGCTACTCAATGTCACCCACTCTGAAACCACCTGAGCTCAGGAACTGAGGACACTGTTGATTTACACACTGCACGTGGCTTTTGTATCCCCAGTGCTATGCAGATAGTTTGTGTTTTATAGTACTAATCCCAAAGATCAAAGAAAAGCTGTGGGGGAGCAAGAGAGGAGGAAATATCAGGGTAAAAATCAAAGTTCTCTAGACAGTCTGTGGTATGATTACATCTCAAAGGGGCTCTGCAGTCAGGCTACTTTACTGTTAGTTGGTTACCAATTTGGCATAAAGAACTAAGCAAACAGGTTTTCTCCAAAGGCACTCACATGGATCATGATGCCAATTCCACTAACTGGGCCAATTTCACTAAAATCCCAAGACACATTAATAAAAAAACCTCTCTAAGATAACACCATAAAGCAGCACAGCTTTCCATGGAACAGGGCTTTTCCCCCCTTGAAAAAAACAAAATCACCAAGAGAAAAATGAAAATGGTATGTATTTTTATTGCTCTGCTTTTTATTTGAACACTTAAAAAGGAGCCAGCTCTGCACTAAAAGCACTGGATATTCATCTCGTTGGGAAAGCCCTGTAACACACTGGGCACTTGCTCAGCTACCTGTCAGCTGCCACTTAGGACCAATGACTCAGGCTGAGGAGAAAAAGAAATGTGGAAAATTTTCAGTGTTAAAACACATCTTGTGAGAACAGGTTCGAGGTGAAAAACAAAGTGAGGGAGAGAGAAATCCAGTGCAGCCCTTCACCAGCCAATCTTTTTACTATGCCATGAGGTAAACCGATCATGCCTAAGGGGAAAAAAAAGAGTGAAAAAATAACCTTAAACTAATCCACTTCAAAAATGCAACCCTGTCCCATTTCATGGGATGTGGCCTTTGCTGATGGCATATCTCTACCTCAAATGACAGAAATTTGAGCATATCTGAAGGCTTCAATCTCCTGGACAGCAGCAAACAGTAAACCTAGGGGATTTTTGCCTCTGCAACAGCAGCCCCGCATGAGGAATTACTTTTCTTCTAACAGTCCTTGCTCCTAAAAGGCATTAGCAAGTCAAAGATGTAAGCGATAACCACCTGTAGCTCTTTAACACTATAACATGCTTGTACTGAACATTAAAAGCCCAATTTCCTTTCAATGCCTGTGTCATTTGGAGAATATTTGTGTCCAGTTCACCACCCACAACAGACCCTGTCTGTCACTTCTCAATTCTTACACATTTACATTTATTTCTCTTACACAAGACCCATGCCCTGGATTGTTTGTGACACAAAGAATGGCCTTGGTTGATTTTTTTTGTGAAGTTGCAAGATGTGCTTTGTACATAAGAGTCAATAAACAGCAGCCTGGAACCCTAAACAGTGACCCCGGAGAAGCTAGCAATGAATATCCACAATATTCTATTTTATTTCACAGGGTGATCAGCACTTGCCAATTAAGTTTGTTTTGAAGACTCATTCGAGAGGAGGTTCATCCTTCAATGTGTGAAGGCAGGAAATAAAGAGGCTCAATAGTGTGGGCTGAACAATCCTAAGCACAGTGAGGTGTGGCTGAGTGTTTCAGTTAGCAAAGCTACTTGAAGAGACAAGCAGTTTGCAAATACATGTAAATCATGAACCATGAATAACAGACAAGTGAAAGAATCATCTGAAAGGATCACAAAAGACAAGGATAAACCCCTTGCAGGGCTGAGGGGGAGGAAATCAGTGTCATTTAAGAAATTAGCTTCATGTGAAATTGCTGCAGACAAAAAGTTACTACTCCAATTTCCATGGCTGAAGTCACACACTGAAAAGTGTGAGGAACAGCTCTGTTGCCATGCCAAGTGCTGAGTTCTAAACACTGTAGCAAGACACTCGTTTCCAAACACACTCACTTCAATCAAAAGACCTTTGCAATATTTATGTTAAATTTTAAGGCTTCGCTTCTGCCCAAGCCACAAATGTTTTATTTAACTCTACTCAACTGCGAGCTATAAATCCAGATCATGTGCTATTACTTGTTCAATATTCAGCTTTGGAAGGGTTTTCTATAAGTAAAAGCACAATCAGCTGAGCTACTAGGGCTACCACACACCTTCCCTGACTGTTTCTTGACTATCTGTGCCAATGTGACGTGGTATCAGAGAAGCAAACTGCCAGCAGTGCTTACCTGAGCACATCTCCCCAATTCAGCCTTGCCCAGGTACTGAAATATCTTCAGTGCCAGCTCATAAGGCAGTTGGACATCAAAGAAAGGAACTTCATTGATTTCATTCTGAAAAGAAAAGAGAAAATAACTTGTGAGGCTTCTTTAACACACAGCAAAGGTTACCACAGTATGAAGAAAGGATGTCGTGTCCTCAGTGCCATCACAGCTCCACAAAAAGTCAGTAGTCATTCTGCTTCTCCTCCCTCTTATGGCACAGACCATACTAGACAAATGGACAGACCACACTGGCACAAAGGTACCTCAGCTACTCTTTGTTCCCTCTGAGTCAGGTAAAGAATATTAGAAGCCTAAGTGGAGCTGAAAAGCAAACTGAGGAGAACTGATATACAGTCTGGTGGCAGAGAAAGGCAAGACACAAGTTCTAATAAAACAGTTTCCCTAAGGTTTCTGTGTCCAAGAGACCCAACAAATACACTCCCTGAAGACATATGCCCATTATTAACTTCACTTACAGGATTTCAAACATAGGTGATAGAAAATGAGCAAATATTTTGATATAAAACCAAATGGAGATGATAGTTTGTTTCAGTCTTTCAGTTATAATACATAAATGCCTTTTCAATATGGAATGTGAAGAGTTGCTGCTTTAACTGATGAAATGTCTCACAAAAATTGAAAACCAAGAATCCGTCGTTTGAATCCAACAGCTATATGCAGCACAGATATTTTTCCTAGTTCTTTTTCACTTGTTCTAACTATGTAATTCCTAAACCTTCCTGCAGTACCACAACAAGATTTGACCTCATCCTGTCTGAATAGTCCAACTTTTTATATTGCATAATAGAGTGAAATCAGCCCATTCTGACCATTTCTTTGTCACCCACTTTGCTCTCTGGTCTCTTCTCCTGCTTTCTGTCCTTAGCAGGTGCTGCTGAACACCTGATCACCCTCCACCCATGCACAAAATCAGCTGCTCAGTTAAAACCTATCTCCATTGTTTGCCTTCAGGAAGTTAGGCAGATCCCAAAGCAGGATCATCTGGCACTTCCCTAGTCCCAATACCTTTGTTTCTCTGTAGGTCTCTTGTACAACTACTCCTCATTTAACCCTGGACCCTTTGCAGTAGCAAAGTAGAAAAAAGAGGCAATTCTGAGTTTATTTAAAGCAAAGTTACGCATGGAAATCAAAGCATAATGTGGTTGTGTGGAGGTTAAAACCAAAAGATATCCTACACTAGATAAGTGTTTAGGCAACACAAACATGGGCAACATTCCCACTAGGCCTTTTTAGCAACAAAACACCAGTTCATACACACTGGAACCTCACACTTGCACTAAAGTTACATAAACTAGGACCTGCAGCCAACCTTCCTGCTCTCCTCCCTCCTTATCCACAATTTTCCTGCACAAACAGCTCCTTTTCCTCTCCTTTCCCTCTGCATGAGCACCACTGGCTCCACTCCCTGCTGTGGATCCGAGGAGATTGTTTGCTTTCGTGTGATTTAAATCCCATCCATTTCCAAAGGGGACACCAAAGGAAAACACAAAGGGAACTCTGCGAGCACATCTCCATGGCCACATGCAGACAAGCTCCAAGCTGGCCAGATGTGAACCTGCTCGGATCCAGGAGCCACAGAACCATTCTGGAGCAACATACTGCCCAAACAAATAAGAGGAGCCATTGGGCAAGGATTATTAGCTCCAGGCTTATGAGCTCAGGCATGGCACCACGATGGATGTATCGCTTCCAAATGGGAGTTGACTCACTTCCAGCCAGCAGAACCTGGTCTGTCTGCATGGACACAGAGGTATCATCAGGAGGACTCACTGCCTGCAGACAGAGCAGGGCTGACAACAGGCAAGACCAACAGTGGTCTCAAGGAAAGGTGGGGAAAAGAAGGAAAAACAACTATACAGGGTCGTTTTTTCAACTGATCTGCCAGAGAATTTATATTGTGCTTTAAATAACACAGAGTTGCCTTTTTTTTCTGTTTGGGTACTGCAAAGAGTCCAGGTTTAAATGATAAGTCGTTGCAGATGAGACCTACAAAGAGACAAAGGTATTTGGGCTAGGGAAGTGGCAAGAGGCAGGGGATGATCCTGCTTTGGGATCTGCCTTTCTGAGGGCAAACGGTGCAGGCAACACAGAGCACAAGCTCATACCAATTCCACTCTAGTGCAATCCCAACACGACAGACAGACCAAGGTGCTCCCCCACCCCAACCTCAGCCTGTCCTCAGCACAGCACTCACTGCTGCACGTGGGGATGTTAAGTCAGCACCAGCCTGTCTAAAAGTCCACTGGAATGAATCCAAAACTCAGATACAACCAGCCCCTCTGAGACAGATTCGGGCTCCTGTGTGCTAATGGAGCACTAATTCTGTAAATGGATTAATTTGTGCCTTGCAGACAGAAATTTAATCTGCTCCTTTTAATTTTTTTAAGCAAAGAGTAATTAGTCACAGTGAGGTTAGCGAGAAACAAGAAAATGGGTTTCCCCCCTAGTTTTCCTACGCTGTAAATAAATTCTCTATGGCATTTAGAGGATTTACCAAAATAACTTTTATCTGGTTCAAAACTGTATTTAAGACTATTTCCAAATTAACTCCTTTATTCAAAAAATTAAACCTTGTTTTCTTACTAAGCAGCTGCGTCACAAGACAGGATATCCCCAACTACTGCACCATGCCCAAACAGCCTGAGCAAGCAACAAAACCATTTTAAAGAGGAAAAAAATACTGTTTCATAGTCATGGAACATCCTGAGTTGGAAGGGAGACACCAGGATCATAGATTCCAACTGCTGGCCCTGCACAGGACACCACAACAATCCACCATGTGCTCTTTCACAGGAAAAGCAGATTTGGGAGTGTTAAAACTTTGGGAGATTATATATATACATACATACATACATA
>NW_008663087.1:8973-15902 GCF_000695815.1 Acanthisitta chloris | reverse complement strand
TGCTGAACCCCTAAACCATAATTTCCTGAGGGAGCACCCAACCCCCACATCCAGATCATCACAAAGACATCAAACAGGACCTGCCCCAACACTGAGCCCTGGAGAACACCACTAGCAACCAACCCCAACCAGATTTAGCTCCGTTCACCACAAGCTTTTGGGACATCAGCCAACCTTCTCCCCATGGAAGAACCCACCCATCCAAGCCAAGATCAGCCAGTTGCCAGACCTTGCAGCTCACGGTGCGTGTAGGGAGTGCCCCCAAAGGTGATGAGGGACAGCACGTCCGAGCGGATGGTCGTACGCGGCGACTGCATCTCATGCTGGCGGAAGGGCAGGATCTGGTAGTTGAAGGCCTCCAGCAAATATTGCCTACACAAGACATCTTCCACCATGATGTCCAAGGTCTGGACGCTGTCCACTAGCTCTGAGGATTTCATGAGGGGGAAACGGATGTGGCAGAGGACTTGGCTGGCGCTGGCACGGCGCGTGGGGTCGTACTGCAGCCAGCGGACGGCGGCGCGGAACAGGTCGATCTCGCTGCAGCTCTTCAGCTTGTTGCTCTGCAAGAAGAAAACCAACCTCTCCAGAGGCAGGTGGAGGAAATCCTCTTCCTCCGAGATCTGGAGGAAATGCCTGAAAGTGAAGGCGTCCACGGATTCCTTCAAGGAGGACAGGCTGAAGGTGGTGGCCATCTGGCCGATGTTGAGACACGTTTCCACGCTCATGGCAGACTTGAGGAACTCCTCGCAGAGCTCCACCACAGGCACCATCTGGAGGAAGACAGCAGCTCCCAGCACATCCTGGATGCAGTCGAGGTCAAGAGTCACTTCGGCACTGTAGGCAAAGTCGATGATGTGTTTCAGGCCCTTGGCAGACACACCTTTCAGCTCGATCACATCTTGGCTGGATTCTCTCATCCCACCCGTGAACATTGCCCTGCAGGTCAAAACACAAGCACAAAATTCCCCTTTGAAATAAAGGATGCAGCACTTCAGAATTTGATTGAATTGGGTTTAACATACTGACTCTCCCAGGGAGGATGGGGAAGGGGGGGAATAAATCAAGGCTAAATCTCTACGAGCCAGGAGAAACCAGAGTGTGCAATGTCTTACATAAGACTTGCATAAACAGTGCACTGAGGAGGAATATTCAGCTTATCAGAGAAGTTTTGCAATCCCACTGGCAGCAGGAGTAAAGGAAAACCACAGGACAAAGCTTCAAGAAGGGACAGAGTCACCAGAGCAGGTGACTCCACCACCTCCCTGGGCAATATTCCAATGCTTGAACACCCTAAGTGGGAATAAATTTCTCCTAATATCTTCTCTGCCTCTGTCCTGGTTCAACTCAAGGCCATTCCCTCTAGTCCTCTCCCTGCAGGAGAGTCATCCCCCACCTCTCTCCAAGCCTGAGCCTCCAGCACAGTGAGCACCAATGAATCCATGAGACTCCACACAAAAGGGATCCCATGGGATCAGCACCAGCACAGATCAGGAGCTGTACCCCAGAAGGTTTAGGATTTGTGAGCACAAAGGAATCCACCTTGGAAGAAAGAAGGAATGCACCATGGAAGACAGCTGAGTTAGGAGCTCAGCAATGCCTGGAGTTTGCCAGCAGCACAACCTTTAAGCCCAGAGCTCAGGTTACACCAGAACCTGTGAAATGGGTGAAATATTGCAGGTGGTTCTCCAACAGAACATCCCCTCCAAGGCTTATTCCCAACTCCTATTAAAAATAGGAGCTGCAGCCCCTTCAGCCACTCTGCCCTGCTGCAGGATGACAGCAGGAGGCTGACAGGCAATTAAAACCAAATTGGGAAAAGCAGGTTTGGTTACAGCACAGCTGCAAGAACATGGGGCTGACCAGGCCACGCAGAGATTAGGCCCTAGATCACCTCCTTGGGAGGTTTTGAAAGTCCACAGGAAGCACATTCCACACCAAAAACTGCACAGACTCTCCTAAATGGCTCTTGTAGAGCAGAGCAGCAGTTCCCAGTCGTGGCCTGTGGGGATATAGCTGCACATTTGGCTTTTTAGCCACTTACACGAAGTTTCAACAGGTTCTGTCCGAGATGGGTGGCTCAGGGGGCAAAGGTTTACACCCTGTGGTATCCCACAAGCAGCAGCAGAGCAGTTGTGGGGAAGGCACAGTCAGGGCAGGTTGCTGGGAGAGCTGTGATGTGCAGGGTCCCCAGTCCCTGCTGCTCCACACACATCCCAGCAAGGACCATCAAACAAAAGACCTTCAAACTGCACATTTTGGGGTTGGTTTTGTCACCATTGATAACCTTTTCTCCATCAGAAGGGTAAAAACTTATGGTCTCACCAAAGCTGCCTCAGGAGCTGCTCTGACTCCAAGGTGCAAGTCAGTCAGGAAAAAAAATTCACACAGACTCTGCATCAACCCAGGAATAAAGGAATATCTTGGGAGCACTGCCAAAAGAGGAGCTCCAAGTTTCCTGTCCAACCCAGGCTAGAAAACCTGCTGCCTTGCAGCACAACCCCAAGACATCCTAAATGACCTAAATCAGGAAATATTTGTGTAGGAAATCAGCTCTCTGTATCCACAGTGACCAGGAATCCTGTTCCCAGTGATGTGCAGAGAGGAGTTCTCTGCTCAGATCTCTCCTCTCCCATGTCACAGAGCTGATCCCTTGCCCCAGAGGATGCTCAGCCACGTGTTAGCAGCTCAGGGCTGAGCAGGCAGAGGGAAAGAAAAGCATCCTTGTTGCCATGCTGAAGCCCAAACCCATCAACTAGAATGCAACTCCCTTCTCAAGTGTGCTGCTTCTAAACTGCTGATTATATAAAAGCTTCAATTTCATTTCTCCTCCCTCCCCCCCCTTTCCTGCAGGAAAACAGAGTGTTTTCAAAAGCTGCATTATTCTGCCATTGTTCCTCAGGACAACCTTCCTTAGCACCACAGAAGTTAGAACAAGAAACCTACTCAGCAATTAGATTTTTGACAGTGAAACCACCCTGGTTGTGGCCAGGCACACAGCAGGGCTGAATACAAATCATACAAATCATGCCATTAGCATTTGGGAAGGGGGAGAAGAGCTCCAGGATGAATCCTGTGCCTGGGAGGGAGAGTGATAAGCTTGGAAAGGTTTGTGATGCCAAAGGAAGAGAGAAGGGAAGAGCCTAGAAAACATGTGTGGACATAAAGTCCCATCAGAGCAGCTGAAGAGAGAGGCAAAGGGACACCAGATTGATGCCAAGGGACAGTGAGGTCCTTTCTTCTTGTTTCCCTGCTCAGCAAACCAGTCTGGAAGGTTTACACATCAAAGATCTGCAAAGCCCTTTGGACAGCCCTTGCCCATCCTGCCTTGCTGTGATTAGGCTGGAACATCACCCACTTTGTGCCCTCTGTGTGTCTGAGCCTTCTTTTGCACATCCCTCACTTCACACCCCACTGCTGCTGCCCAAAACCATCCTCAACTCAAAGCCATTCCGAGTCAGAGACACTCCCAGGGTTTGCCAGGCTAGAGAGTCACTCAGAGAGTGGCTGAGGGAGGTGTGGGGGCTCAGCCTAGACAAAAGGAGGTTTGGGGAGGACTTTCCCATCCCTACAGCTCCAACTCCCTGCCAGGAGGTGCAGTAGGTGGGATCAGGCTCTGCTCCCAGGGAACAGCAGGACAAGAGAGAACAAGCTGTGCCAGGAGAGGTTCAGTTTGGACATCAGGAGGAATTTCCTCGTGGAAAGGACTGTCAGGCATTGGAGCTGCCCAGGGAGGTGGTGGAGTCACCATCCCTGGCAGAGTTCAGGGGACAACTGGACATGACACCCAGTGCTCTGCTCTAGTGGACAAAGTGGTGATGGGTCACTGATCTTGGAAGTCCTCAATGATTCTGTGACAGAGGCAAGATGGAGAAACATGTATTTTCACACCAAACTGAATTCCCTGCTCTGCACTTTTCTCCCTCTGCATTAACTTGGCTGGAAAAACTCAGTGCCACAATTTTCTGCCCACACAAGCTGGGACAGACCCTTTAGTACCCTCAGCTCTTGCAGACACATCAGGGGGGGTCAGAGAGAACAGGAGTGTGTTTACAACCCTCACAGCACAACATGACTCACTCCAGAGCCTTCACTGCCACTTCACAATCAGCTCCAGGGCAAAATCTTGTTTCCTTCCACAGGCAGCACCTCCCAACACCTGCCCAGGGGGTACAAAACCTGAGCTTGAATTTATACCTTGGTCCAGCAGCTGCAGTTGAACCAACCTCTGCCTCTAAGCCTCTACCTGCCTGCAGGAAACCCCAGTGCCATCCCTGGGGCTAACCAAACCTCCAGGGGGTTCTGTGGGACAGGGATTTTGGGAATGTGATGGGAAGGTCGTGGTGGGGGAGGATGGAGGGATAAAAAAAGCCACAGGGAAAGGTAAAAATGCCTGCTTGCCTACCAGATTCTCACCTGAAATAGTCACTGCAGGCAGCCAAGACAACTTTATGAACCTGAAACACTTCATTATTTATAGTGAGGATGACATCAAGCAGCTGAGCCTGAGCTCGGAGCGAGGCCAGTCCCTGCAGCAGAGTGGTGCTGTGGCCAGGAGCAGAGAACGTGCATTTCAGGGTGCTGTTCTTGTCAGCCATGCTAAAAACAGAACAAGAGAGAGGCTGGGTTGAAATCAAAACAATATGTGGAATACCTACCCAGTGAGCTGGGGACACACTGCAACAGGAACCAGTTGGGATGCAAACTCCCAGCTCAACACCAGGACAGCAGAAACTCAGCTGGATTCCCTTCTCCCAGCACAAAACACACTTCCAAACAGCTCTGTTACACTTTGGCACTGCTGACAAGCCCAAAAGGGCTTCAGGGGCCATCCAAACCTCAACTGGTGGGGTCAGAATCACCAAGGGATGTTGGTGGCCCCAAGCTGCAGCTACCCCAAATTCCACCCTGACCTCAGCTTCAACCACAGCACTGAGTCACAGTTGCTGGTTCCTCTCAGCACCTTATCCTGCTGCAGCTGCTGGATCCACTGCCCTGGCCAAGGACAGCCCTGCCAGCCCCATCTGATCCTTCCCCCCCCAGGAGAAGAGCAGGAGCCAAATATTACCCAGCTCTGACTGCTTTCAGTACCATCAACTGTTTGAGCTGCACTGTCAACAGTTCCTCCCAGTGTAAATATTTCCTTGCTTCTCCCAGTGCCTCCTGCACATGTTCCCCAGCACATGGAGCATCATCCTGAGAGTGGCTTGGCCTCAGATGCACTTGTCAGTGGGAACTCTGTGTTCAGAGGCTGCAGGAACTCCACACCAGGGGAAGAGACTGTTGGATGCTCTGTGCTCCTCTGGAAACAACCAGAATTCCACTGTAGATTCCCTGTCCACTGAGCAAGGGGTGAACCCCCAAATTCAGCTGTGAATTGCATCCAACCTTGAATAGCTTTTCAGGCTCAATATCCATGTCCTCCTGGGAAGGATCCATGCCCAAGGAGCAATGTTCAGGAGGGGGTTGGTGTCCTCAGAAGCAGTTTGCTGTGTTTTATGGAGTAATTTATGGAAGCACGACAGAAAATCCCAAGGAGATTATACTGAGTCTGGAAAGCTGCATGACTTGCTCCCAAATCCACAGTGGGAGATGCACTCAGAGAGTATTATCATTATTAATATCATTGTTGTTTAGGTGGGATAAACCAACAGAGCCAAAAAAAACCTGAGGAGGGACACAACGTGCTGGGGCTGAAAAATTGTCATGGATTGCTCCAACCTGAGCTGGAACAACAACAACAGCTACACACAATGGAGCAAACGAGCCAAGGAGGTCAGGGAAGAGTCAGGGAGATGGGAGAACAAAAAAGGGGCATGTAAACAATCCTCAAACAATAAACAACAATGCACACGACTTGCTCCTTGCCTAACTTATCAGCTTACAACTTCCTGCAAGCTTCAGGCAGAGGAGAGTGAGGAAATCTGGGATGTCCATCAGAGCTGGAGCTCCAGGGATGCAGCTAGCAAAGCTTTGCAGGTTCTAAGCTCCTCAGGCTTGGGAATGTGCCCTGAGATCCATCTGAGTTCCTGCTGGGATGGTTGTTAGAGTCCTCTGTGCTGCTTAAACACAGGGCTGGAATTCCTACCCTAACCTCAGGGTGTTCTCCAGGGTCTTAGCTCAGAGTCCATGGCTGGAAGAGGAGGATCAGCAAAAAGGAGTTGTTGACAAGACCTTTATCCACACCCCATGAGCCAAGAAATGTTTGTCCACTTTGACTCTTCCCATGGAGAAAGAGGGAAGAGATTGGAGAGAGCAACACAAGGATACTCATCCCATCAAACTCCTTTCACTTTCCCCTCCTGGAAGTTTGATTTGCTGCAGGAGGAAGGAGGAAACATCCAGCAGCAGTGAGGAAATGATGTTCCTTGTGGACACAGCCAAACCCACTTTGCTCCATGTTGGACAGGTAAAATCCATGTGGACACATCCCATGGCTCCTCTGGGAGATGACAACACCAGAACTTCATCAGACTTGGTCTCCTGCAAGAAATTCAGACTGCCATGTGCAAGTCCATCTTCAGGGTTAGTTTCACTTTCAGTTTAGAAAGTGTGTGCATTCAGCTATATTTTCTCTTTTTTTTTTTTTTTTTTTTTTTTTTTTTTTTTTTTTTTTAAATATTCCCTTTCCCAACCTTAGCATCCCTATATATATCCCTGTATCCACAACCTTCCCAGCACAGGTTCCAACAACAACTTTTCCCTGCACCAATATTCCTCTTTATTCTTTTCCTCAATTCACTTGCACAGGCAACAACCAGAGGGTAAGTTTAAAGTAGAGGAGGAGAAGATCTGGGTGGGTTGATACATCTGTGTGGAATCAACGTGTTTGCATGGGAGATTCATTTCAATAGGTAATCGTGAACAGCTACTCCAGGAAAAACTCCCTGTACTAGTTCCTTTGTCTATTTACAGGGAGAGAATAAAAG
>NW_008663087.1:7085-8879 GCF_000695815.1 Acanthisitta chloris | reverse complement strand
GGGGAAATCAGGAGAAAAGCATTGATAATGTCCAGTTTTCTTCAGGCTGGAAAAGGATTTGAAGACACAAAGAAGTCAAGCTGGAAGCAAAACAAAATGCACAGAAAACATGAGACATCTAGGAAGGGATTTAGAGACAAGAGAGGAGGAGGAGGAAAGGTGAGAGAGCAGCAAAGGGAGCAGAAATGGGTTTGTGCTGGGATCATGGGCTTGTCTTCCTTGGGAATGGTGGGAGAAGGGAAGCAGCAGTTGAATGTCAGAGAAGGAATAAAAAAATTCATCATGGGCTTGTCTTCCTTGGGAATGGAGGGAGAAGGGAAGCAGCAGTTGGATGTGAGAGAAGGAATAAAAAAAATCAAAAAAAAAAAAAAGTTCCAAACCCCAAGCACAAAAGGAAGCCTTGAACATCAGAGAGTGCCTTTGTGAGTCTGTCCCTATCTCAGCCAAGATCTGAATATGCCTTGTACTTGTTGCTCAACAATTTGTTACAGAGGGAACAGCCTCAGCAGACAAAACTTGGGCAGAGTTTGCATCTCCTCCTCAGCACTTCAGAACATGCCTCCCAGACAAAAGCCTTTCATCACACAATACTGAGAAAGTGTTTATTCCTCTCCTTCCCCCTTTCCTTGCTGAGGGAGGCAGGGCAGGAGAGCTGCTGGAATTTTCCTTGCTTGGCTGTCTTTGTCCTCAAAAGGCCAAAGCTAAGTCCTTTCCCCACCACAGAGGTTGGTGTGGGGGTTTCTGTGGCCACAGGGCCCAAGAACACCAACTTGGAGCAGAACCAAGTGTGTCTGGCTGCTCCCAAATTTATCCATGTGAACCACAAAACTCAAATCCACATCCCCATCCCACAGGGCTCAGTGATCCACAAGGGAATCTCAACTTGTTTACATGCTGTGAGGCCTCCAACATGAATATCCTGGGATAAAAGTGGCTTTATAGGGACAGAAATCTCTCTTTCCATATGGAAAGAGCTGGAGGAGTGAAAGGGATGTTTATACCCATGGAAGGGAAGAGCTGACACACAGCAGGAGCAGCTGGAGCTCCACACACACAGGTTGATCCAGGAGGGTGATGCCCTTTGGGCAGCAGCCTCAGAGGCTCTGCTAACATCCCTGGTACCAGGGAACAAGTAATGGGATTGAGGATTTGTCTCCAAGCTGCTGCCCTGAAACCAGATTGTTTTCAATCCTCTCTGGTCACTGTAGGATAGAGCTCAGCATGGACAGTGTGAGCACAGCCCAGAGTGAACCAACTCCATCCCAACACGCAGAGAGGCTTAGGAGGCTCAGAATTGTCTTCAGTGTTAGTTTTTTTTTTAAATATTCCCTTTCCCAGCCTTAGCATCCCTCTAAGAATGCTATCCCTGTAGCCACAACCTTCCCAGCACAGGTTCCAACAACTTTTCCCTGCATCAATATTCCTCTTAATCCTTTTCCTCAATTCACACACACAGGCAACAACCAGAGGGTAAATTTAAAGTAGAGGATTATTAAATAAAGGGTTAAGGGAGTGGTTCCAGCCACACAGGGAAGGCAAACAAGGCCAGAAATTCTCCTCCTCCTGTACCTAGTGCAGGAGCTCAGCCCTGAGCACACTCCTTGTCCATTCTCTGCTGAGATTCTGGGCAAGGAGTGATGGAGCCTGGACCAGAAACAGATGAAGTGAGGAGGGATCTGGACACCCAGGAGGGACCTGGACACCCAGGAGGGACCTGGACACCCAGGAGAGCTATAAAGCTCAAAGGTTGGAGATGCTCAGCCCAGGCACAAAGAAGATCCCAGGCAGAAATCA